>NC_056744.1:60765286-60829113 GCF_019279795.1 Protopterus annectens | reverse complement strand
AAGGAAAAGATTACAACCTGTAAAGATGTGTAACTTGAAAGATCTTACTAGAAAGTTCTGGGTAATTACTGCATAGCTAGAGCTGTGGCTTGAACTTTTGATGCAAAAACTGACAGCACTTAGGCCCCAGGCCAGATTAATAGCATTCAGTACATAATATCTTCCCATACTGCTGATTACACCATATCCCATAATAAACTGCTCCCTCCCGCCTCTCTAGTTCTGGAATAAGCAAACGTGACAATTAAAACTAAGCAGGACAAGCCAGTGAGATGGCTAGATGAACGGCAGTCACTTGCTATCAGAAAAACTTTCAAATGCAAAATTGTGGGAAACACTCCATTTACGTACCCAATATTGCAGAGCAATGGCTGCAATAACCAACAAGACAGCATTGCCATCTTACACTTCTAGGTAGCTTCCCTACTGAAGCACACATTTAATCTTGCATTGCCCCCACCCCCCCAATGTCCTAGAATGTCCAATTTAGTGCGAAACGAAGAGCAATTCTGCTTCACAAACAAAATTTCCAAAGAAAGCTGTGCATGTAAGCATCTGTGATAGAATGTACTTTTACAGTAGATGACATAGCTTTCTCATTATTTCGAATAGGTCCAGATACTGTTGAGTGCCTTCAAGGCCTTTGGCAAAGGAAAAACAGCTGGTCAGCAGTTTGACCCTGTTCAAACAACTGTCACGTTTGTCTGTGCTACTAGGACTCTGATATGGCACCCTCAATGGCAATGTTTTTGTCCTTTGTACAGGATCACTATCTAATTATAGACAGTAAGCTGGTGGTACTGAGACTATTACATTTCCCTTTTCTGGGCTATTCCGGATTAGAAACTCCCTTGTGAAAGATGCTTCCATGGTCATTTAGAAGATAAAGTCACCACAGGGAAGCAAAACCAATGTGGTTTTGGTGAGACATTTTCAAAATGTTAAGCCTGGAGTAGCCTGGAAAGGTGACAGTTTACCTGTGTTCCAATATTAACATTGTGCAAGTCTACATTAGACTGCAGGATTCAATCTAAAATAAAATCTGATGACAGGAAAATCAGTTATTTAAACTGCCCTTAAATTAGAAGTGACAGTTTATCTAACTGGATTGGATCACGAACATTTACCAGGGAGGAAAAGGGCAGTTTAAGAACTGGCCAGGAGTCACACTCAATGATCAACTGAATCAATTGAATCAAATGAATTGAGTTGCAAACAGGGTAACACTTCCATTTAGCTAGTCCCTCAGATTTTTAGACTTCTTGACAGTGAAGAAAGTAGACCTTTAGGGATGTAAGCAAAAATTAATTCTGTTAAAATTAACATACCATAACCGTATAAGAATCTTGCTGGCTACACACTTCCATTTAGCTAGTCCCTCAGATTTTTAGACTTCTTGACAGTGAAGAAAGTAGACCTTTAGGGATGTAAGCAAAAATTAATTCTGTTAAAATTAACATACCATAACCGTATAAGAATCTTGCTGGCTACACCTGAATTGTTTAAAAGTGGTTGGTATTACATTCTGCGATTCAAAGGACTTTCAGATATTTTTGAACAAAGGTAGATTCTAGGTGGAGGTTTAAAGGTAAACACGTCTGACTATGGTGATCTGCTAGGGTAGAAGAAACCCCACTGCATTTTATTTATAACCATTTGTCAAACATCCATAGTGAAGCTTGACCTGGGGGCATTCTATTTGTACAAGTATACATTTTTTCTTCTCAGCCCCCCACCTTGCACAATAAAGGTGTTGAGGAAAGTAACTTTACCACAGTGCATAGGATAAGGTGCACAAATAATGGGTAGGAAAGTTAACTACTTGAAAAATAACTAAACTTGCCAGTACTGGTAGGCAAATGTGGTAAACTATTTTACTTGAGTGTCACCACTCATTATGAGACATCTTGTGATGCTCACAGAGTGTCACCACTCATTATGAGACATCTTGTGATGCTCACAGAGTGTCACCACTCATTATGAGACATCTTGTGATGCTCACAGAGTGTCACCACTCATTATGTGGCATCTTGTGATGCTCACGGCTTGACTTTTAGTGAGAACTTGCTCACTTTCACAGGTCACACTTTGAACAAAGAAAAAAAGTTAACTGCTTTCCCTAAAGATTAGTGTTCTACAAAATGTTTACTGCCATCAGTTAGGAGCAGTGTTTAAAATGGTTAAAATAGAAGTTATGTTCTTACCATAACGTTCCATGTTAGTTGTCTTCTTCTCGCCTTCTTGCTGGATGGGTTCGGAGCCGACCTCGGCTCCGACTCGGCCACTCTAAAGCTCGAGAGTTGGTTCCACCGGCTCGAGGCTCCCCTTATATCCCACAATGCTAGGCGAGAGTTACCTCAGATCTCGTTTGTAAGCTAACCCCAGCTTATGATAGTAACAATATAAACAGAATAACTATAACAGAGTCCACCTCTAACAACAGGAAGAAGAAGGGTGACCTACATCCTGAAACAAGAAATATGCATAATAGCATATAGCTAAGAAAGAGGTGGTAGAAAGAGAGGTCACGATCACAACTCCTCTAGGTCTGTCCAGGCCAGGGGGAAGGAGGGTGGGACGAAGAAGAAGGAGAAGAAGACAACTAACATGGAACGTTATGGTAAGAACATAACTTCTATATGTTAAGTTGTCTATCTCGCCTTCATTCTTGCTGGATGGGACCGCCCCTAGCACCTTGTCCCGGTGGCCTAACGGAACAGACTCCTGAGAACAGTGGAACCAAAATTAGCTCTATGCCTAGAAGCTAAATCCAACTTATAATGGGAAATAAAAGTGTGAGGAGTAGCCCAAGTAGCCGCTGCACAAATGGTGTCAATAGGCAGTCTGTCTTGGAAGGCTAGAGAAGTAGCCAAAGCTCTGGTGGAATGGGCTTTAGGTTTATTAGGCAGTTTTGGTGTCTAATCTCATAAACAAGGGTAATCAGAGATGTTAGCCATCTGGATAAAGATACCTTTGAAACTGGAAGTCCCTTTCTGCTTTCCGATAGGAGACAAACAGCTGATCAGATTTTCTGAATAGTTTCGTCCTGTCCAAGTAGTACCTTAATTGACGATGAACATCCAGGTAGTGTAATTTTTGTTCAGACCTATTTGAATACTCCGGGAAAAAGACAGGGAGGTCAATGCATTGGTTTAGATTTGATGTTGAAACCACCTTAGGCAAAAAGGACGGGTTAGTTCGTAAGGAAACTCTGTCCTTATGAAATACAAGGTAAGGAGAACGACAACTGAGTGCTTGAAGTTCTGAAATTCTTCTAGCTGATGTGATAGCTACCAGAAAGAGAGTTTTCCATGATAAAAACTTTAAGGAACATGAAGCTGCAGGTTCGAAAGGGGAAAGAATCAAAGAAGCAAGAACTAAATTTAGGTCCCAAGGAGAAGGAGGATTTCTTACAGGAGGTCTGAGAAGAAAAACTCCTTTCAAAAAGGCTTTGCAGAGTTTGTGGGACATTAGGGCAGATTCAGAAATACCCACATGGAAATTAGAAATAGCTGCCAATTGAACCTTAAGAGTAGATGGAGATGAACCTGCATGGAAGAGTTCAGCTAGAAAATCAAGGACTAGTTGGATGGAAGCGGTGAAAGGATCTATGTCCTTTCCTTGTGCCCAATATGAGAAGCGTTTCCACTTACTCAAATAAATCTTTCGAGTGGAAGATTTATGGGAAGCTATCAAAATATCTCTAACAGAGTGAGATAATTGAGGAAGCCTGGCTACGGTTGGAAGTGGAGGAACCAAGCAGTGAGGTTCAGAGAAGGGAGGGAGCGATGAAACTGACCCGACTGATGGATCAAAAGATCTGGAACTAGGTCCAGATTCCACGGTCGCTCCAAAAGAAATCGATGTAGAAAGGGGAACCACACTTGTCGAGGCCAGTAAGGAGCAATGAGGATCAATGAGGCCTTCTGAGCGATAGCTTTCTGTATTACTTGAGAGATCAGTGGGAAAGGAGGAAATGCATACAGAAGTCCCCGGGCCAAACTTGACTAGCGTCCCTGCTGGGTTGGCCTGGTAAAGGGAATAGAGTGAAGTACTCTCTGCACTTGCTGTTTTGGGGAGTAGCAAAAGATCGCAGCAAGGCTGACCCCACTTGAGAAATATCTCTCTCACTACAGAGTCTTTCAGAGACCACTCGTGAGGCATGAGAATAGCTCTGCTCAACTTGTCCGCAATGTGATTGACTTCCGGGATGTGCGTTGCTATCAGAAAACGCTGAGAAGAAATCGCCCATTGCCACAGTCTGAGTGCTTCTCGACACAGGGGTAAGATCTGGTTCCGCCTTGTTTGTTGATGTACCACACTACAGACATATTGTCTGTCTGGATTGCAATCGCTCCCAAGGGAAGAGAGTCTTGAAGGGCTTGCAAAGCTAAAAGCACTGCTCTCATCTCCAGAACATTTATGTGCAAGTGGCATTCGCTTGGTTGCCATGTGCCCTGGACTGTCCTGCCCTGATAATGCCCCCCACCCGATCAGGAGGCATCCGCTGTCAGAGTAGCAACCGGAGGAGGTGGAACAAATGGTCTCCCCAACAGGAGCTGGGAAGACATCCACCACATGAGATGCTTTTGCACGCTATGATCATAATGGTGTGAGACATTGCAAGTTCCTGCTATGACCATTGAGAAAAGACCATCCACTGAACGATCCGCATGTCGTATCTGCCCAATGGGAGAGGTATGGCCGCTGCCATGATTCCCAACACCTTTAGAACTAACCTGGCCTTGGCTCTGTTGTTGTTGAGAAGAAGTGACACCAATCTTTGAATGTCTGATATCCTTTGGTTCGTTAGTGTTGCAGACATGTTTACAGTATCTAAATTTGCGCCTATGTAGGTAATAGTACGACAAGGCGACAAAACAGACTTTTCGCAATTTATTGAGATACCCAGTTCTTGACAGATGCGAAAAGTGTAATCTCTGGCCATCAAAAGGAGATGCTTGGTGTGAGCTGTGAGGAGCCAGTCGTCCAAATATGGAAACACCTGGAATCCTTGTCGTCTCAGGTGAGAAGCTACCACTGCCATGCATTTGGTAAACACCGGGGCAGTGGTGAGACCAAAGGGCAGGGCCCTGAATTGAAAATGACTGGTTCCCAGCCTGAAGCGGAGGAATCTTCTGGAGCCTGTTCATTTTATGTGATAGTACGCGTCCTGAAGGTCTATAGAGCACATCCAGTTTCCTTTTCCCAACAGGGGAAGAATGGATTGCAGCGTGACCATCCGAAATCTTGTTTTCTTGACCGATCTGTTCAAGATACTGAGATCCAAAATTGGTCTCCAGTCCCTGTTTTCTTTGGAACTAAAAAGAACCTTGAGTAGATTCCGGATCCTAGTTGGTCTGCTGGCACTGGCTGAATAGCTCTTTTGCAAGCAGTTTTGAAATTTCCAAAGCTGCTATATCCCTTTGAGCGGTGGAACATCTGGAAGGGATTTTTTGACCGACTTGGAAAAAGAAGAAAGGGAATAGAATAACCTTCGAAATGATGGACTGTACCCATTTGTCTTTTGTCAAGGATAGCCAGGCTTCTGGGTACAGTGACAATCTTCCCGACTGCCTCCGAAGATGGGCAGCCGGGCAACACCTCAGGGATGCTGAAAGGGCTTATCGGAAGACGCTTCTCGATTGCCCTGGTTCTCATGGACCCCCTCTGCCTCTAGGGCGACGCCTACCATTGTTGTTCCCCTCTGCCTCTGGCGGGAACCGACTCTGTCGCCAGGCTAAGTCCCTTGAGATTGTTTACGGAACCACATCTTTCCCCTTCTGACCTTTGGGGTAAGGCCTCGAAGGAGTGGAAAACGGACTGACGGCAGAAAGGGTCTTGCCATCCGTCTCGCACCTAGTCAGGGTTTCTTTCACTTGTGGACCAAAAAGAGATGATCCATCAAAAGGGGAGTTTGTGAAAGACGCCTTGAAAGGTTCCAAAATTGCATAGCCGCATCCAGGCGTGCCTACGTAAGGCTACCCTGTTCCTGCGGCTCTGCTCGCTCCATCGGCCGCATAAGAGAGGAGGCGATGGAGGAGTTGGAAATAGAATTAAGGATAGCCAGCTGCGTGTTCATTTTTCTTGAAACCCGCAGCTGTAGGGTCCTTAAGCATTTCACTCACTTCTTTGATCAAGTCCCTTTGAAGACGAGTGAAATGGCACAGGTAATTCAGCTTAACGATAGTAAATGTCGCTGAGGAGAACATCCGCTTCCGCACCTATCCATGGACCTAGATTCCTTGTTAGGTGGATGGACAGGCACTGAAGGATCAGCCAGTTCCTTCTTTGTGGCGGCAGCTACCACCACAGCATCCACAGAGACTCCTTTTGATAAAAATTCTTGTCTGCTGGAGCTGTGATGAATTTGGAGGGTCTCCTGGGAGTGGGGTCCACTGAATCAGGAGCCGCCCATGCCTTTTAGCAACCACCTGCATGAGGGGGTCAAGGGGGACAGCCAGGAGGTGGAAGGACGAGAGCCGAACGCCGCAAGATACACAGATTCGTCCTCCGAAGGGTTGAGGGCTGGCCAATTTCCCTCTGTTTAAGGATCTCCAGAATGTCTGCCAATGAGACATCTTCAGAAGCGGAACCGGGGCCACCCTCAGAATCATCCAGATCTGTCTCGGACGTGATAGACTCAGGTGAGTCAATGTGCTTCCTCTTGCACTTCCTCTTCCGAGGGGCTCTTCTGCCAAATCAGGAGAGGCCTCGAAGAGGATGAAATCCCACAGGGGCTCCTGAGGAGTTGGCTCTCTGCGGCCCGGGAGGGGGGAGTGAGGCGACTTACCCTGAGGGAGGATAGAGGGAGGGGCTGACGGAGCCGACTGTGGAGTAGAGCCAGGCTCTAACACACTCCGCATGACCTCGAAGCACCCCTGTCAGGCAGAGCCAGAGGTCCCCGCCCGAGGAGCTAAAGACCCCTCGGCACCGACAGTGATGGCTCCGAGGCCGATGTCGGAGCCGAACTCACCAGCGCCAAGCACCGAGAGGGAGAGGGGGTCGGACAAGGGTCCGATGCCACTCACCCCTCGAGCCGACGAGGGAAGTCCGCGCCGAGATTCCTCCATGGAAGAAAACGGAGCCGACGACGGAGCGAAGACAATTGTCTCGGCCCGAGGTGACCACAGTCTCTGTTCCGACGACCCGGCTCCGAGCTCAAGAGAGTCAAGGAGGAAGGAGATGATGGACCGGGACAGGCACCGACTGATGAGTCGGGCTCTGAAGCATCTGGGCCAGTGCCTCAGACTTGAGTAGTTGACTCACCACCCTCTGAAGGTCATGATCAGACAACCTCGATGACCTAGAGGAATGAGACCTTTGGCCCGCTCAGACAGCAGGGGAGATCCTGGAGCCGAATGAACGGAGCCAAGAGAAGGTGACCTAGACCTCTTTCTGGTTGTCGGCTCCGAAGATCTTGTCGGAGCCGACACGGGTACCTCGATAACCTCGCCCGCCGGAGCCGGAGCCACAGAAACTGTGGACTGAGTCTTATCGGCTCCAGCCGGAGCCGATAAAGGCAAAGGTTGAACAACCTGAGGTCTCGGCTCAGAAGCCGGAGTCAAGACCTCGATGCCTTGGAGGGCTTCCCTGTTGAGACAGACAGGGAATCCTCAGGCTTCAACAAGCCTCTCAATATGAGCTTGTTTTTCTTTCCTGCAGGACCCTGGGGCTGAAGCCATGGCAGACAGCACAGGAGTCCTGCAGGTGCAAAGGCCCCAGACATAGACACAAGAAGTGTGAGCGCCTGTCAGAGACATTTTCTGACAGCACGCATCACACTTCTTGAACTGAGACCTTTGCTTCTTTAGACATAGCCTAACTGGTGAACACAAACACACACTCAAACACACCAGTTATACCCTGTCAAAATAACAACTATATTAAAAATATACTAAAAATAAGTACAATAAACAGTAGTACACTACACAAACACTCCCTAGGGAAGGGAAGGCCAAAGGCCCAAGGGAAGAACTAAAAGTTCTTTAGACAAGAAACGGGAAGAAAATAGGTTCGGGGATAGAGTTTAATAAACTACACTAATTTAGGAATAATTAAACTAAAAAAGGGGAAGCAAGAGTAACTTTTTATAGAAAAAGCTAAAACTTACCAGGAACCGGTAGAAAAACCAACCTCGAAGCTGTAGCGGCAAACGAGATCTGGGGTAACTCTCGCCTAGCATTGTGGGATATAAGGGGAGCCTCGAGCCGGTGGAACCAACTCTCGAGCTTTAGAGTGGCCGAGTCGGAGCCGAGGTCGGCTCCGAACCCATCCAGCAAGAATGAAGGCGAGATAGACAACTTAACATTATGGATTTAAAAGGGAATGTCTTGAGAAAATTGGGTACCACTCTACACACCTCCCAACCTGAAAACACTGAAAGGGTCTTCAAGAGTAGGTACCATCAGGGTAAAAAGGTCTGGACATAGAATAATGTACTATTTGGTATGCAAATGTGTGCCAACTCCACTTTCATTTTGCTTTTCAATGAACTTGCCTACAACAGTCTTGTGTAATCACACTTCCTCTCCCACCTTACTTCATTTCTGAGCCTCATGATAACTGCCAATCAAAAATCCTCAATATACAAACATTTAATGTAATTCTCTCTCTTATAGCTAACAAATATCATAGGAGGTTACTAGGCTGATGGCCCTAGGGGCTTTATAAGTCTAGACATGTAAAAACCCATGTACCCTAACTGACCATAGTTAGATGGTCTTTGTTAGCATAGCAATTCTATTGTCAGCACTGACTACTCCTGTCCATGAGGGACACAGGTGCCACCCCTGGGGTGAATTTACAGTCAACCATCCAACTGTCAAGGTTGCACTTAAAACAGGGTAATCAAGGAGCTCTGCTTCATGTGAAGTAGGTGTTTATTCCATAAGAGTGGCAATCTCTGGGAAATATCTGTCTCTCCAACATGTTTTGTCAACGTCACAGGCTAAAATAAAATCCCTGGAGCAACTGACTCTTGCCCCATTTGATTTGCAGATGTGCATAATTTCCATTAGGGCAGAGTCAGAGACTGCTCTGTAGGCCAGGTACAAGTCACCTCTCAGCAGCCTGTATGATGCATGAAAAGACTGAAGCCATATCACTGTAATCTAATTCACTTTCTGTAGGCCCTGGATTCTCATTTCAGTATGTTTACTATCAACCCCAAGTTTTCTAGAATTTCATACACATGCTCATTTTCACTAGTATGGAAGTACCCCAGTACACAGTATATATTAAATGTTGGGCAAAGTAATGAGGCAAGTTACTTCTTTCATTGAAAGCAATGACGGATTCTAGAGCTGTAGCTAAAGAAGCAGGGTAGTTGTAAATATTTGATGAAGAAAGTAGTACACCAAACCACACTGATTCAATCAACCTGCTTTTGCAAAATCCATACCTACCTTACTTCTTTAGCTACAAGTTCAATTCCATCTAAATATCTTGATATTTAGACAGCAACTCAAGGAATTTGCACTGAGTAATGCCTGCAACTCCCCATGCCTAATGCATGCCTTGCTACAACTCCCATAAGTCAGTCGGTACATCCACCACTACATCACTGGCCAGAAGAAATGCTTACTTTTGTTGTTTGCTCAGTTACTAGCTATCAAGCTACTCGCTAACTGAGATGGTAAATTTGTAATTAAAAAAAAAAAAAGACAGGTTTGTTGTGCTGTATTTTTCTCCTAGTTTTGTGAGTGCTATTATGGTCATGCTACTTCTCCTTCGCCACTCACTAGCCTAAGCTGCTACACTGACATAACTGACATGCTAAACACAAACTCTTGCTTCAGCTACACTGTTTTTTTTAGAGGTCATAATTCAGGGATTAAAGTCAGTATGCACTACCAAAACTGGTACGGCTAAGAGCTACATCATGGTACACTTATGACAAAATACAATGGCTGGAGTAGCAGCAGTAGTTCTTTCTACAGACAACCCATTTTTGCCATGTGTTTACTTATGTCACAGGTTTGTCTTTACTGGTACCAAGGTCATCATAAGCATTCCTCCACTGTGCTCTAAACCTGGAGTTATCCCATCATTAGTTGGGTCTAATAACCAGTTTGCGTCTTTAAAGTTAAGACTGAAGGTATACTCTCAAACTATACTATCTGTATGAATTCGATAAAGAAAACTTGTTGAAAAGTACAGTTGTGTACACTTCCATAAATGCATATGTTAGAGTATATTCACTGTTGCAGTCATCACCTGTGGGTTATCCCTGCTGTGGTAGCCCTTGGCCAGCCCGAATACCAGAGTCAATGTTTTTCTACGTCAGCTAGCATCACTTGCAGTCTGATGTCAGGTCGCCAGTGCCACAAAGCAAGGCAGCAGATCTCATATCAGTTTTTCTTGCCCTTAACCTGTCAGGAGCAGGAGGAAATAAGGTAAAGTCGTCCTGGTGGCTAAAAGCCACCATGGGAAGCTTATGTGGCCCTAGGAAAGAGGATATAAGGGGGATGGAGGGGGATGGAGGGAGGGAAACCAGGACTGCAGAGTGAATACACTAACATCTACATTTATGGTAGGTGTACACAACTGTACTACGTTCTTCATGTTTCACTGTTGCAGTCATCACCTGTGGGAGGATTCCCAAAGCTGAGGAGAGGGGTGGAAGGATAGGTTGAGCCCTAGACATGGGTCAGCAAGCCCTGCAGAACTAGAGGCAAACCCTGCCCTAGACTTACAAAAAAAAAGAGGTAGGTGGCAATTCTTTGTAAAGCTATGGACAGCGGTCCAGGTGATAGCTTCCAAGATGTCCCTGGTGGGGACTCCTCTGAGGAAGGCTGTAGAAGTGGAGGTTACACTAGTGGATTGGGTATGAATAGACTTTGGGGGGGGGGTTCCCATGTAGTCTGTAGCAGAAATGGATAACAGTGTGATATCCATTTAGAAATGGTTTGCTTTGAAATGAGCTTCCCCTCTGTCCCTGAGGCAAAGCTAAAAAGAAGCTGGTCTGTTTTTCTGAAGGGCTTAGTACGGTCCAGGTAGTATCTGAGTTGTCTGTGGACATCTAGTGAGTGCAGAATTCTTTCCCCCTTGTTTTGAGAGTTAGGAAAAAGTGGGTAGATGAATGGCCTGGTTGAGGGTCACATCAGATACCACCTTGGGCATAAAAAAGGGGTTAAGTCCTCAGGGAGACCCTGTTTGCATGAAAAATGATTAAGGGCTCAACAGCCATGAGTGCCTGAAGTTCTGAAACCCTTCTGGTTGAGGTGATAGCTAGTAGGAAAGCAGTCTTCCAGGAAAGGTATTTAAATTCTGCTGAAGCAGCAAGTTCGAATGGAGGTAAGGTTAGTTTTTCTAAAACATAATTCAGGTCCCAGGCTGGCGTGGGAGGCCTTCTGGGAGGTCTGATATTAGAAGCCCCTCTGAGGAACTATTTAATTAAAGGATGTGAGAAGAGGGGTAGGTCTGAATTTAAATGAGCTGAAATGGCTGAAGCATGGATTTTAATAGAAGAGAAGGAGAGGCCACTATTGAGTAATTCTGCTAGGTAGTCCAAGATAAGAGGGATGGAAGGATGTGAGGTATTGGCCCCTCTGGGCTCTCTCCAGGAGCAGAATCTTTTCCATTTCCCTGCAATTTTTTTCTGGTGCTGAGCCTTCTGGCTTCTATAATGTCCAGGACGGGTTTGCAGAACAGGGACTCCTTGTTTGCTCTTAAAGTGTTAGCCATGCTGAAAGACAGTCTGCATGTCTGAGTACAGTACCCCCCCCCCCACCTGGGTCAAGAGGTCTGCGATCAGGGGAAGCTGCCTGGGGGGCTGTAAAGTCAGGCTGCGCAGTAAGGGGTACCAATACTGTCTGGGCCAATCTGCAGCAATGAGGATGGCTTTTGGTCTCCTCCATTATTTTGATCAGTACCTTGGGAATAAGAGGCAGAGGAGGGAAAGCATACACAAAGAGGGAGTTCCAGGGGAAGGTCAAGGCATCCACCTTCCACGCTAGGTGGTGATACTCCCAGATACAGAATTTTTACAGCTGGTGGTTGAGGTGTGAATCAAAGAGATCCACCTCCGGAGTCCCCTACTCCTGAGTGATCTGTAGAAAGATTTTTATGTGGAGCTGCCATTCGTGGGGATCCATTACGTTTCTGCTTAGGTGGTCTGCCAGGGTGTTGCTGACCCCTGGTAGGTATTGGGCAATTAGGTGTAGACTCACGGAGGCAGCTGTCAGCCAGAGGATCATGGCTAGCCTGCACAGAGGGTAAAGATTGGGTCCCCAGTGTTTGTTGATATACCACATTACTGTGGTGTTGTCTGTTTTTATAAGGAGGACCAATGGCCTGAGATGTGGTTTGAAGGATGTCCGAGCCTTTTGTACTGCCATCATTTCTTTGACTGATTTGTAAGGGAAAGTGCTGGGTATCCTAAAGACCTTGGGTGCACCTGCCTGCTAGGTGAGCGCCCCAAGCAATGTCTGAGGCGACGGTGGTGATGGTCTGACCAGTAGGGCAGAGGATGAAGGTCTTGGCACAAGCCCCTGGCCACCAGAGAAAAATCAGCCCTTGTACATGGGATCAGAGGGAGAGATCTCTCTAATGGCTGAGAGTGCTGACACCAAAGGTTCTTCAGATACCAATGAAGTTTCCTCATGTGAAGCTTGACCAGAAGAATTAGAAGGATGCACGATGCTATGTACCACAGGGCTTGCAGAACTTCCTCATAGTGAGGTAACTTCCAGAAGCCAGCTGGGTAAAGTAGAAAGGCAAGAAGCTCTGCTTTTATGGGGATAGGAAGGCCACTTGGGATACTGTGTCCAGCAGTGGTCCCAAGAAAATGATCTTCCTGGAGGAGGATTGTTTTGATTTCTTCTCATTGATGGTGAACCCCAAGGACGTTAGGAGAGTTTTGACAAAGAAAGTCCTGGAGCAGCATTTCTATGCACTCTGCCTAAATGAGGCAGCCCAGATAAGGATAAATCTGTGTATTTCTGTCTGCAAAATGCTATGGCCAGGGCTAAGCATTTGGTGAATGCTCAACGTGCAGCAGATAAGCCAAAGGGTAGCGCAGAGAACGGAAAGTGTTGTGAGCCTGCTCTGAAGCACAGGAATTTCCTGCAGGATTCCCTTATGGGGATGTGGAGGCAGGCATCATTTAGGTCGAGGGTCACTAGCCAGGCATTTTTGTCAGCATAGGCAGTAGCTGCTGCAAAGTTAGCATTTTGAATCTGGGGACCACCAGGAAGGTGTTCAGAATGGATAGATCCACAATGGGGTGCCAAGTGTCCTCTTTTCTGGGAACAAGGAATAGTCTGGAATAAAAGCCTTTGCCTATTTGATCTGGATAGGTTCTACTGTCCCCTGGCATATGAGAGTTTGGACCCGTTTCAATGCCTCTGCCCATTGATTTGGAGGCAAGTCTGGGTGCCCTCTTGGAATTGGGAGTCTGCTGTAAGAAAATTTGTATCCTTAAAAAAATATCTTTAAAATCCATTGGTCCTTTGTTACAGAAAGCCAATTTTCTTTGCAGAGGGAGAGCCTTCCTCCTAGCTTTTGGTGAGTGAAGGGAGGGCAGAGGGGGAAGAGACTCATTGGGAGTTTTTGCCATAGAAGGGTGGCTTAGAACTCCCTGCCCTTTGGGCGGAAGTGGTCCACGGTTTGCTTCTCTGCCGGCCCTGGGATAGGGGCCTAGATAGTCTGTCCCTGCGGGGCTTACCTTGGCCCGGTCTGCTAGGTGCAGGAAGGACAAAAGCTTAGAGGGAAAGTCCCTGCTGAACCTGGGAGGTTGAACCTGAAAGAAATCTTTTACTGTTTGCATAGATTTTGCTTTGTCTTCCATCTTTTTAAGCACCTCTTCTGCTTTTACTCCAAACAAGCGGTCCTTTATCCAGGGGTGCATCAATTAGTTTAGACTTGACATGATCAGGAAGAGGTTGTTCCTTCAACCATGCACGTCTCCTAATAGCAGATCCTGACACTGCTGCTCTGCTAGAGGCTTCTAGGGCATCATATCCACAACATATAAATGAGTGTTTGGCCACTTGACAAATGGAGTGTAGTAAATCTGCTAACTCTTTTGAATTGGCACAATCAGGAAAAGGTTGAAATCTTTTGTCTTAATAGTTCCAAGGTGTGTTGATATTTTAACATATGGAACTGACAGTCGAGTGCTCCGATAGCCAAGGCTGTAGATGTGTATACTGCTTCACCCCATCTGTCCAGAGCTCTTGAATCCCTGTCAGAAGGAACAGGATTCTTGGCAGAACTAGTCTTATCTCCTTTGGGCCCCTGTGTAATGACCTCTGGGTCTGCAGCAGGATTTCTGTACAGGTATTTGTGAGAATCCAGTACCCTATAATACCAGTCAGTTTACTGGGAGCAGGTGGTAGGGCATCAGGGGCTAAGCAGGATTCATTTAAAACATCATCCACCACTTCTAAAATAGGGGGGATGACCAGGAGTCTGTGCTGGGGCAGGTCAAGAAACTCTCAGAGTCTTTTCTTAGACTGAGGGAAATCCTGAGATTCCCATTGGAAATGTTCCCTGAGGGTGTGAATGGTTTCTCCAAAGGTCTTCTGGAGGGGAGGCAGAAGGGATGGATTCCTCTGCATCTGAATCCTCATAAGCAGTCAGAGGTTGATGTTCCTCTTCAAAATTTGAATAGCCAGATTCCTCAGAATCCTGTTCTGTCATAATTTCTGGAGAAGGGTGTCTTTTCCTTTTAGAAGTTGAGGCCTGACTACCCCTGATGAGAGATGAGATCCTCTGCCATTTTAACCATTTGTGCTTGGGGTTGTGGAGCAGGGGCAGGATGGTGGCTAGAAGCAGACTTTCTAGGAGGCCTGGCTTCTAGGCTTAAGAGTATCCGTCGATCTGAGAGAAATGGTAGTCAGATGAGAAGACGTAGTTTTTTGTCTAGATTCGGTAGTGCAAAAAGCCTCCTCAGAAGCCAGTGCCTGCATCGCAGCTCCAGACCAAACTGAGACAGAGACAGCCAAAGGCTCAGAAGACTAAAGATTTTTGCGGCATACCAGACTCCGAAAGGGTCTTGGTAGAGGCCGGCATACATACTAAAATCGGGCATCAGGGAGTGCGAGAAAGCGCCTCACTGAATTCCGGAGAAAGTACAGTTGTGTACACTTACCATAAATGTAGATGTTAGAGTGTATTCACTGTTGCAGTCATCACATTTGGGTTATCTGCCTGCAGGTAGCCGTCAGCTGGCCTGAATACCAAAGTCTTGGATTCCTGCGTCGGATGCTGTCTCTTCTTCCATGACGTTAGGTCGTCTGGGGTGTAAAACATGCAGCCGATGCCATTATATCAGTTTTTCTTGCCCCAGATGTCAGGTGCCCCCACAATGGGAAGCAATTATATGTTATGGTACCCCTCATACAAAAAGCAAATACATCAGAAAGCTTAAATACACAAAACAAGAAGGAAAGCTAGAGCCAAGAGAAGTCAGGGGGCTGGAGGGTGGGTAACCAGGACTGCAACAGTGAATACACACGAACATCTACATTTATGGCAAGTGCACACAACTGTATTATGTTCTTCATGTTTCACTGTTGCAGTCATCACATTTGGGTTGATTCCCAAAGCTAAGTAAGGGAGGAGGAAGTTAGAGAGCATTAGGGACAGCTATAAAGCCCTTCAAGACTGTAGTGGCAAAACCAGCTCTGGATTTAGGAAAAATAGGCATGTGGTAATGCTTGGTGAACGTATGTACAGAGCTCCAGGTAGCAGCTTCTAGGATGTCCCTGGTGGGGACACTTCTGAGAAAGGTTGTAGAGGTATAAGCAGCCCTGGTGGAATGCGATCTTGTCCCCTGTGGGGTAGGTTTTCCATGGTGCTTATAGCAGAAATGAATGCAATGGGCTATCCATTTAGAAATGGGTTGCTTTGAAATGGCCTTCCCCTCCGCCCTTGCAGCAAAGCCAACTAGCAGCTGTTCAGATTTTCTGACGCTTTGTCCTGTCCAAATAAAATCTAAGTAGTCTTTGCATATCCAAAGAGTGCAGTATTCTTTCTCCTTTGTTTTGTAAATTTGGGAAAAAGGTAGGAAAATGAATGGACTGATTAAGGGCCACACTAGACACCACCTTGTGCATAAAAGGACTGGCCCTGAGGGAAACCCTGTCTGCATGGAAGATAATGAAGGGCTCCACTGCCATGAGGGCCTGTAATTCAGACACTCTTCTTGCTGAAGTGATGGCTAGAAGGAAGGCTGTTTTCCAAGAAAGGAATTTCAACTCTGCAGTTGCAGCTGACTCAAAAGGAGGGAGAGTGAGCTTTTCCAAAACAAAGTTAAGGTCCCAGGCTGGAGTAGGGGGCTCTCCTGGGGGGTCTTAAATTTTTGGCCCCTCTGAGGATTTGCTTTAGCAGGGGGTGAGAGAAGAGGGGTGGCTCAGAATTATAATGTGCTGAAATGGCAGAGGCGTGAATTCTGACAGACGAGAAGGATAGGCCCTTGTGAAGCATTTCTGTTAAGTACTGAAGAATATGAGGTAAGCTGGGCACTGTTGTGCCCATCCCCCCAAGTCTGGCTCCAGGAACAGTATCATTTCCACTTTTCAGCATAGGAATTTCTAGTACCAGGCCTCATTGCCTACAGAATGATATCTAGCACCTGCTTACTGAGGGATGCTGTTGGAGAGCTCAACAAATTAGCCAGGCTGCAAGGTTCAGGGTTTGAAGCGGAGGCAGCAGAATCTGTCCCGGCTGCTGGGCCAGCAGGGAAGGGGTCTGAGGCAGGTGCCATGGTTCCAGCAGTGTCATACTGTGCAAGAGGGGGTACCAGTGCTGGCGTGGCCAGTCCGGTGCAATCAATATAGTCCTTGGTTTGTCCGGTCTGATCTTTAGCAAAACCTTCGAGAGGAGAGGCAGAGGGGGAAAGGTATAAACTGAGAGGCTTTCCCAGGTAAAAGACAGGGCATCCACTTTCCAAACTTGAATGTGGGAAGTCCTTGTGCAGAATTTGTCCAATTGGTAGTTTTGAGGGGAGGCAAACAGGTCTATCTCTGGGTCCCCCATTTTTTCCTCAAGAGATTGAATATTTTTGGTTCCAGTTTCCATTCGTGTGGGTCCATGAGATTTCTGCTTAGGTCGTCTCCCAGTGAATTTAGCTTGCCTGGCAGGAATTGAGCCTTGGTAGCTCAAGGCTGTGTTTCACAGAGCCATGGCTAGTTTGCAGAGAGGGTACGAGTGGGTTCCCCCATACTTGTTAATGTACCACATAACTGTGGTGTTGTCTGTCTTTACCAATAATTGTCCTGGAAGAATGAGGCCTTTGAAGGCTGTCAGGGAATTCTGTACAGTTACTATTTCTTTTTGGTTGATATGCAGGTGTATCTGTCTCTAGTTCCATTTGCCCTGAATGCCCTGCCAAGTGAGCCGTCCCCCCATGCATAGCCTGATGCGTCTGTTAGGGTTTGGGCAGCAGGGGGTAGAGTGAAAGGGAGTTCAAGCCCTTTGGTGTGGTAGCAGGCTTCTGCCCACCAAAGGAAGACTGTCTTTATACAAGGAATGATAGGAATCATTGATTCCAGGTCCTGAGAATGTTGACACCATAGGCTTTTCAGATACCATTACGGTTTCCTCATATGCAGACTTGCATATGGAATTAGTAGAATGCAAGAGGCCATGTACCACCCCAGGGCTTGCAGAATTTTCCTTGCAGATAGCTGGGTCTTTGTGGCCAGTTGTTTGAAACAGGTTGTTAAATAAACTTGTTTCTCTGGAGTGAGGAAAGCCATCTGGGAAGTTGTGTTTAAGCTTGCTCCCAGGAATACAATTTGTTGGCAGGATACGAAGTGAGATTTATTTTCATTTATGGTGTACCCCAGTGAGTTTAGAAGTTTCTTTACGAATGCCAGATGCTTTAATAGCAATTCCTGGCTTTCTGCCTGAATCAGACAATAGTCCAAGTATGGGTATATTTGAATATTTCTCTGCCTGCAAAATGCAATGGCTGGAACTAGACACTCTGAATACCCTGGGCGCAGTAGATAATACAAAGGGAAGTGCAGAGAACTGAAAGTGCATAGAGCCTGCCATGAAGCGTAGGTATTTCTTGCAAGATTCCCTTATTGGAATGTGCAGGTAAGCTTCCTTTAAGTCTAAGGTTGCCAACCAGGCATCCTTGCCTATCCTAGGAAGCAGCTGTGGAAGTGTTAGCATCTTGAATTTTGGGATTACCAAAAAAGTGTTTAGAATAGAGAGGTCCAGGATAGGATGCCAGGAGCTGTCTTTTCTGGGTACCAGGAAAAGTCTTGAATAATAACCTTGTCCCGTTTCTTCTGCTGGAACAGGTTGAATACCTCTGATACTTAGGAGAGAGAGAACCTGCTGTTGAGCCTCTGCCCACTGATTTGGGGATAGGTCTGGCCAACCTTTTGGGGTTGGTAGGGCGTGGAAGTGGAATCTGCATCCTTGAGAAACTATATTCAAAACCCATTTGTCCTGGGTAATGAGTTCCCAGTTTTTTGCATGCAGGGTGAGCTTTCCTCCTAAGGGAGCAGGTAGTTGTGCAGGGTTTGGAAGGGTTAAGGTAAAGTCATTGTGCCATTTTTCCGTAGGGGGGGGGGGTCTTACTACTCCCTGCTTTGGAAGTGGGAGCTCCCCACTGCTTAGGCCTGTGCATAGCCTGAGACTGTAAACTAGGTGGTCTGCTGTTCCTGGGTTTGGACTGAGAAAGCCTGGAAGAGGCTGGAAAGGACCAATTCTTTGAAGGTCAATGCCTACTAAATCTGGGAGGCTGTATTTGCAGGAAATCTAACAGTTTGCATAGATTTAGCTTTTTCCTCCATCTTTTTTGAGGACGACTTCTGCTTTGTTGCCAAACAGGTGGTCTTGGTTTAAGGGAGCATCTAGTAATTTAGCTTTAACATGATCTGGCAAGTTTTGCTCCTTAAGCCATGCATGCCTTCTAGGTACAGACCCAGTGACAGCAGCCCTGCAAGATGCTTCTAAAGAGTCAAAACCACATTGCAAAGTATGTTTACCAACTTGTTCCACAGAATGCATTAAATCCTGCAATTCTTTGTGTTCAGTACAGTCAGGAATCAACATAATTTTCTGTTTAAGTAGCCCCACAATATCCTGCTGATACTTTTAACATATGAAACTGGCAATTTAAAGCCCTAATGGCCAAAGTAGCAGAAGGATATACCTCCTTACCTCCTCTGTCCAAGGCTCTAGAATCTCTATCAGAAGGGGTAGGGTTTTTGGCAGCAGTAGCCTTAATGGCCTTTGGTCCTTGGGAAATGGTCTCTGGATCCGCAGTAGGATTCTTGAAGAGGAACTTGTGAGAGTCAGGTACTCTAATACCAGTCAGGTTTTCTGGGAGCTGGAGGTAAAGAGTCTAGGGAAATGCTAGATTCCAAGAAAGCATCATCTACAACGTCCAGAACAGGAGGGATAGCTAAAGGCCTATGTTGAGGAAGGAGTAGGAATTCCCTAAGCCTCTTTTTGGAGTCAGAGTAATCCTGGCTTTCCCAGCAGAAATGCTCCAAGAGTGTGCAAGGTTTCACCAAAAGAGAAATCTTCTGGAGGGGAAGCAGAGGGAATAGAATCCTCTGCATCAAAATCCTCATAGGTAGAAAGGGGCAAATCCTGGTAATCACAAGAAACAGAAATATAAGATTCCTGATCAGAAGGAAAATCAGTTCTAGGTCTCTTAGGGGGGGGAAGGCTGGCTTCCCCTAATTAAGGTAATAAGGTCTTCAGCCATTCTAAGCATTTGTTTTTTTTTAGGCATATGAGCCTGAGCATGCAGTTTGAACATCAATTTTCTAGGCGTGGGTCGAGTTTTAGGCCTGGATGAAGAAGATGGCGTTGGTTTAAAATGCAAGTCTGTAGGCCTGAATACACCCTCAGATGCCGGTGCCTGCACAGCAGCTCCGGACCCATCCAAGGTAGAGACATCCGCAGGTTCCACAGTCTAAGCATCTTGTGGCATACCGGACTCTGAATTTGTCTCAGTAGAGGCCTGTGAATCTGAAGTAGCGGGTATCAGGGGCTGCGAAAGTGCCTCACTGAGTACCGGCAGACTGGCGACTAGCTTAACGGAAGCGTTGTTGGCAGGTTTAGACCTATGCAGTCTGTCGTCTGTCTTTATCCTTACATTTTTTCAGAATATTGATAGTCGGATGGCTTACCGAAGCCATTTCTGGATAGTTAAACAGAGTACCAAAATTATTTGCTGCAAATATAGACAGACGACGAATAGTTCCGGGGTTGGAACAAGGCACAAAATCTACAGCGAGGGATGTCGTGGTCTGGGCCTAGGCAAGGAATGCAGTATGAATTAAAATTTTTATGAGGTATTTGCTTTCCACAGGTAATACAATTGCTAACTTCTACTGACATCGGTTAAGAGCAAGAAAAAGGATCCCCAACAGGGTACTTAGCTTTATTGAAAAATAGAAGTTATGTTCTTACCATAACGTTCCATGTTAGTTGTCTTCTTCTCGCCTTCTTCTTGCTGGATGGGTTCGGAGCCGACCTCGGCTCCGACTCGGCCACTCTAAAAGCTCGAGAGTTGGTTCCACCGGCTCGAGGCTCCCCTTATATCCCACAATGCTAGGCGAGAGTTACCTCAGATCTCGTTTGTAAGCTAACCCCAGCTTATAATAGTAACAGAATAACTCTAAACAGAGTCCACCTCTAACAAAAGGGAGAAAGAAGGGTGACCTACATCCTGATTAAGGAGATATGCAAGCAGCATATGCCTAAGAAAAGAGGTGGTAGAAAGAGAGGTCACAATCACAACTCCTCTAGGTCTGTCCAGGCCAGGGGGAAGGAGGGTGGGACGCAAGAAGAAGGTGAGAAGAAGACAACTAACATGGAACGTTATGGTAAGAACATAACTTCTATATGTTAAGTTGTCTATCTCGCCTTCATTCTTGCTGGATGGGACCGCGTCCCTAGCACCTTGTCCCGGGTGGCCTAACGGAACAGACTCCTGAGAACAGTGGAACCAAAGTTAGCTCTATGCCTAGAAGCTAAATCCAACTTATAATGAGAAATGAAAGTGTGAGGAGTAGCCCAAGTAGCCGCTGCACAAATGGTGTCAATAGGCAGTCTGTCTTGGAAGGCTAAGGAAGTAGCCAAAGCTCTGGTAGAATGGGCCTTAGGTTTATTAGGCAGCTTTTGGTGTCTAACCTCATAAACAAGGGTAATCAGAGATGTAAGCCATCTAGATAATGATACCTTTGAAACTGAAAGTCCCTTTCTGCCTTCTGCATAGGAGATAAACAGTTGGTCAGATTTTCTGAATTGTTTTGTTCTATCCAAATAGTACCTCAACTGACGATGAACATCTAGCCAGTGTAATTTTTGTTCAGACCTATTGGAATATTCTGGAAAAAAGACAGGGAGGTCAATGCTTTGATTTAGATTTGACGTCGAGACTACCTTAGGCAAAAAGGACGGGTTGGTTCGTAAGGATACCCTGGTCCTTATGGAACAATAGATAAGGAGGTCGACAGCTGAGTGCATGAAGTTCTGAGACTCTTCTAGCTGAAGTAATAGCTACCAGAAAGAGAGTCTTCCATGATAGCAATTTTAAAGAACAGGAGGCTGCAGGTTCGAAAGGGGGTAGAATCAAAGTAGTAAGAACTAAATTTAGGTCCCAAGGAGAAGGAGGATTTCTTATAGGACATCTGAGAAGAAAAACTCCTTTCAAAAAGGCTTTGCAAAGCTTGTGGGACATTAAGGCAGACTCAGAAATACCCACATGAAAGTTAGAGATAGCTGCCAATTGAACTTTAAGAGTAGAAGGAGATGAACCTGCATGGAAGAGTTCAGCTAGAAAATCAAGGACTGTTTGGATGGAAGCAGTGAAAGGATCAATGTCCCTTCCTTGAGCCCAATATGTGAAACGTTTCCACTTACTCAAATAAATCTTCCTAGTGGAAGATTTATGGGAAGTTATCAAAATATCTCGAACAGAGTGAGATAATTGAGGAAGTCTGGCTAAGGTTGGAACTGGAAGAACCAAGCAGTGAGGTTCAGAGAGGGGAGGGAGCGATGTAACTGACCCGATTGATGGATCAAAAGGTCTGGAACTAGGTCCAGATGCCAAGGTCGCTCCAGTAGAAATTGATGTAGAAAGGGGAACCACACCTGTCGAGGCCAGTAAGGAGCAATGAGGATCAACGAGGCCTTCTGAGCGATAGCTTTCTGTATCACTTGAGAGATTAGTGGGAAGGGAGGAAATGCATACAGAAGTCCCCGGGGCCAAACTTGGACTAGAGCCGCTCTGCTGGGTTGGCCTGGTAAAGGGAATAGGGTGAAATAATGTCTGCACTTGCTGTTTTGGGGAGTAGCAAAAAGATCGCAGCAAGGCTGACCCCACATGAGAAAAATCTCTCTCACAACAGAGTCTTTCAGAGACCACTCGTGAGGCATGAGGATAGCTCTCCTCAATTTTTCCCCTATTTTATTGGATTTCCCGGGATGTGCGTTGCTATCAGAAAACGCTGAGAAGAAATCGCCCATTGCCACAATCTGAGTGCTTCTCGACACAGGGGGTAGGACCTGGTTCCGCCTTGTTTGTTGATGTACCACACTACAGACATATTGTCTGTCTGGATTGCAATCGTTCCCAAGGGGAGAGAGTCTTGAAGGGCTTGCAAAGCTAAAAGCACTGCTCTCATCTCCAGAACATTTATGTGCAAGTAGCATTCGTCTGGTTGCCATATGCCCTGGACTGTCCTGCCCTGATAATGCCCCCCCCCCCACCCGATCAGGGAGGCGTCCGTTGTCAGAGTAGCAACCGGAGGGGGAGGGACAAAGGGTCTTCCCAACCAGAGCTGAGGGGAAGACATCCACCACATGAGATGATTTCTGCACGCTTGCGTGATCATAATGGTGTGGGACATTGGAAGTTGCTGGTATGACCATTGTGTAAAGAGCATCCATTGAAGGATTCGCATGTGGAATCTGGCTAATGGAAGCAGAGGTATGGCAGCCGCCATAATTCCCAACACTTTCAGAACTAACCTGGCTTTGATTCTGTTGTTGTTGAAAAGGAGTGAGACCAGTCTGTGTATGTCTGTTATTCTCTGATCTGTTAGCCTCGCAGACCTGTCTACTGTGTCTAGATTTGCGCCTATGAAGGTAATAGTACGACAAGGCGACAAAACAGACTTTTCGCAATTTATTGAAATGCCTAACTTTTGACAAATGCGAAAAGTGTAATCCCTGGCCATCAGAAGGAGATGCTTGGTGGGAGCTGTGAGGAGCCAGTCGTCCAAATATGGAAACACCTGGAATCCTTGTCGTCTCAGGTGAGAAGCTACCACTGCCATGCATTTGGTAAATACCGGGGCAGTGGTGAGACCAAAGGGCAGGGCCCTGAATTGAAAATGACTGGTTCCCAGCCTGAAGCGGAGGAATCTTCTGGAGCCGCCTGTTCATTTTATGTGATAGTACGCATCCTGAAGGTCTATAGAGCATATCCAGTTTCCTTTTCCCAATAGGGGAAGGATGGACTGCAGCGTGACCATCCGAAATCTTGTTTTCTTGACTGATCTGTTCAAGATACTGAGATCCAAAATTGGTCTCCAGTCCCCTGTTTTCTTTGGAACTAAAAAGAACCTTGAGTAGATTCCGGATCCTTGCTGGTCTGCTGGAACTGGCTGAATTGCTCTTTTTGCAAGCAGTTTTGAAATTTCCAAAACCGCTAGATCCCTTTGCGGGTGGAACATCTGGAAGGGATGTTTTTGATTGTTTGCGAATGCGAAGAAAGGGGATAGAATAGCCTTCGGAAATGACGGACTGTACCCCTTTGTCTTGGGTCAGGATAGCCAGGCTTTTGGGTACAGTAACAAGCTTCCCCGGACTGCCTCCGAAGGAGGGCAGCCGGGCAACACCTCAGGGATGCTGAAAGGGCTTATCAGAGAAGGCTTCTCGATTGCCCTGGTTCTGCGGAGCCCCTGCCTCGAGGGCGACGCCTACCATTGTTATTCCCGCCTCTGCCTCTGGCGGGTAACGACTTTGTGCCAGGCTAAGTCCCTTGATTTTGTTTACGGAACCACATTTTCCCACTTTTCTGGCCTTTGGGGTAAGGCCTAGAAGGAGTAGAAAACGGACTCCGACGGCAGAAAGAGTCTTGCCATCAGTCTCGCACCTAGTCAAGGTTTCTTTCACTTGAGGACCAAAGAGAGATGATCCATCAAACGGGAGTTAGTGAAAGACGCCTTGAAGGGGTCCGCAAAATTGCATAGCCGCATCCAGGCATGCCTACGTAAGGCCACACCTGTCCCTGCGGCCCTACTCGCTCCATCAGCCGCATAAGAAAGGAGGCGATGGAGGAGTTGGCTATGGAGTTAAGGGTAGCCAGCTGAGTGTTCATTTTATCTTGAAAACCCGCAGCTGTAGGATCCTTCAACATGTCACTCGCTTCTTTAATCAAGTCCCTTTGAAGACAAGTGAAATGGCACAGGTAGTTCAGCTTAACGATAGTAAATGTCGCTGACGAAAACATCCGCTTCCGCACCTGTCCATGGACCTAGATTCCTTGTTAGGTGGATGGACAGGTACTGAAGGATCAGCTAGTTCCTTCTTAGTGGCAGCAGCTACCACCATAGCATCCACAGAAACTCCTTTTGTCAAGAACTGCTTGTCTGCTGGTGCAGTTATGAATTTGGAGGGTCTCCTGGGAGTGGGGTCCACTGAATCAGGAGCCGTCCATGCCTTTTTAGCAACCACCTGCATGAGGGGGTCAAAGGGGGGAGACACCCAGGAGGTGGAAGGGCGAGAGCCAAACGCCTCAAGATATACAGATTCATCCTCCAAAGGGTTAAGGGCTGGCCAATTTCCCCTCTGTTTCAGGATCTCTAGAATGTCTGCAAAAGAGACATCTTCAGAAGGGGAACGGGGGGAACCCTCGGAATCATCTAAATCTGTGTCAGATGTGATGGACTCAGGTGAGTCAATGTGTTTCCTCTTACACTTCCTCTTCCGAGGGGGCTCTTCTGCGAAATCAGGAGAGGCCTCGGAAGAAGATGAAATCCCCACAGGGGGTTCCTGAGGAGCTGGCTCTCTGCGGTCCGGGATGAGGGAGTGAGTCGACTTGACCTGAGGCACCGTAGAGGGAGGGGCGGACGGCGCCGACTGTGGAGTAGAGCCAGGCTCTAACACACTCCGCATGACCTCGAACGCACCCCTGTCAGGCAAAGCCAGAGGTCCCCGCCCGAGAAGCTGAAAACCTCCTCGGCACCGACAGTGATGGCTCGAGGCCGATGTCGGAGCCGAACTCACCAGCGCCAAGCTCCGAGAGGAAGAGCGGGTCGGACAAGGGTCCGATGCCACTCACCCCTCGAGCCGACGATGGAAGTCCGGCCGAGATTCTTCTAAGGAAGAAATCGGAGCCGATGGAGCCGAAGACAACTGTATCGGCTCCGACGCTACCACAGTCTCGGTTCCGACGACCCGCCCGAGCTCAACGGAGTCGGAGGAGGAATATATTGATGGACAGGGGCAGGCATCGACTGATGAGTCGGGCTCTGCAGCATCTGGGCCAGTGCCTCGGACTTAAGAAGTCGACTCACTACCCTCTGAAGGTCATGATCCGACAGCCTCGATGACCTAGAGGAATGAGATTTATGGCTCCGCTCAGACAGCAGGGGAGATCCTGGAGCCGAATGAATGGAGCCAAGGGATGGTGACCTGACCTCTTCTCGATGTCGGCTCAAGATCTGGTCGGAGCCGACATGGGAATCTCTATTACCTCGGCTCCAGCCGGAGCCGAGGGAACCACAGAAACTGTGGACTGAGACTCATCGGCTCCAGCCGGAGCCGATGTAGGCGGAGGTTTAGAAGCCTTAGGTCTCGGCTCGGTTGCTGGAGCCGAAGACCTAGAAGCCTTGGAGGGCTTCCCTGAAGAGACAGTAAGGGAATCCTCAGGCTTGAGTAAACCTCTCAAAATTAATTTATTTTTTCTTTCCTGCAGGACCCTGGGACTGAAGCCATGGCAAACAGCACAGGAGTCCTGCAGGTGCAAAGGCCCCAGGCAGTAGACACAAGAAGTGTGACCGTCTGTCAGAGACATTTTCTGACAGCACGCATCACACTTCTTGAAGCCGGAGACCTTTGATTCTTTAGACATCACAAAAGTGCAATCACACACACAGTCAAAAAACACACTGATTACACCCTGTCTAGTTTTAGCTTAAATAAAACAACTGACTAAGTTTTAAAATAAGAAAATAACACACACACCCACTAGGGAAGGAAGAAGGCCTGAAGGCCCGAGGGAAGAACTTAAAGTTCTTGTGGGGAAAAAACATGAATTTTAAGAAAAGGGGGCAAGAATTCCTCTAAACTAAGGGAAATAAGTATAAAATTTAAAATTAAAGGGGTTTAATTACACTAACTTTACAAGAAAGTCACTTACCAAGAACCGGTAGAAAACCAACACCTCGATCGCTGTAGCGGCAAACGAGATCTGAGGTAACTCTCGCCTAGCATTGTGGGATATAAGGGGAGCCTCGAGCCGGTGGAACCAACTCTCGAGCTTTTAGAGTGGCCGAGTCGGAGCCGAGGTCGGCTCCGAACCCATCCAGCAAGAATGAAGGCGAGATAGACAACTTAACATCTTTGGTTCTGAAACTCGAAAATGAAAATTTCAGGAGTTGGCCGACCGGCACTTGCGAACTGCTTCTGCTTCGGGCACTGCGCGGCAAGAAAGAATGATGTTATATCGACAGGTGCATGTTTTATACCCCTGACGATCTGACGTCATGGAAGAAAAGACAGCATCCGATGCAGGAATATTCAGGCCGGCTGAGGGCTACCTGCAGGCAGATAACCCAAATGTGATGACTGCAACAGTGAAACACAAAGAACATCTGATGACCTGCTTAGGTGTAGAGTCGTCTGAAGGCTTAGCCTTGTACGGTCTGTCTCTATCTTTATCTCTGCATTTTCTTGGAATATCCATGGATTGTTGGCTGATGGACGCCATTTCGGAATGCGAAAACGGAACATGAAAATACATGTCTACAATAAGAGCTCTACGGTGAATGGTTCTCTCGTTAAAGAGGGCAAGCATCGGCAACGGGGGACATCATGGTCTGGGCCTAAACAAGTGACGCAGTAAGAATGAAGGTCTCTGTGTGGGATCTGCTTTCCACAGGCGAAACAATAGTTAACTTTTTTTTGGACATCGGTTAGTGCAAGAAAACAGGGTCCCCAATGGGGTACTTATCTTTAGACATTTTCAGCTGAAATTCAAACTCTGGTAGCGACCAACCTGCACTCTTGTGAACTGCTTCTGCTACGGGCTCCATGGCAAGAAAGACTGATGTAATGATGTCGGCTGCCTTGGTTTATAGCACTATCTGACATCAGACTACAGGTGATGGCAGCTGACATAGAAAAACACCGACTCTGGTATTCAGGCCGGCAGAGAGCTACCACAGCAGGGATATTCAGGCCGGCAGAGAGCTACCACAGCAGGGATAACTCCCAGGTAATAACTGCAACAGTGAAACATGAACATCTAGCTGATATCCTAATATGGTGTGGTGGTGTCCTGTCACCCTCCCCAAGGTGGAAGAGGAGTTGAATGATGGAAACAGACATCGTTATGGGGACTTTCTTATCGGATGTTGTTTCCATCCATTCCTCAATGGGACAGTCCCCATGCTACTTGTGTCACCTGGTTGGTATCATGGAAGGATGTTCAGAAGGAAGGCGGAACCCAAAGGCAGACCTATCTCTGGAGATCAGATACAATTTGTAGTGAGAAAAAAAGAAAAATTCTTAGACCATGCAAGCCGCAGAAGCAGAAAAGTCATCAACTGAGGCCCTAGAAAAGGAGGTCTAAGACACAGAGACTAACCTTGCTGAATGTGCTCTGGGTGTTCCTTGAAGAGTTGCACCTTTGTCTTGTACTCTTGTGAAATGCAAGTAGTTAACCATCTGGCTAAGCTTTTGAGAAGGAATCAAAACACCTAGTCTGACTTTCTAAAGGGTTTTGGTTTGATGCAGCTAAAAATGTAGCTCCCTGTATACATCCACCAAGTTCAACAAGTATTCGTTTTCATTAGATACATTTAAGAATGCCTATAGGTTCATGCTTTGATTGAGAAGAGTTCTGCAGCTACTTCAACCAAGAAGGAAGGGCTGGCTTGTAAAGAAACTTTGTGAAAACTGATATGGGGGCTGCCAAGCAAAGTTTGAATTTCGGACACATATCTAGCAGAAGTAATGGCTACCAAGAACAATCTTACAAGACAGAAATTTTAAATCAACTTTGGCAGTAGGCCTGTGTCAAAGCCTACAGTAAAATGGGGAGGTCCCAAGTGAGAGCGGGACCTTTAAATAGGAGACTTAAATATTAAGGTACCCTTCAGGAATGCTTTGCACAATTTGAGATTAGCTAGAGAGATGCAATGTTCACCAACATGGAAATGGCTACTTACAGAACTTTAATAGCCAAATAACTGGTCCCATTGTGGAAAATGAAAGTGAAAAATACCAACACTGCAGGAGACTGTGCTGAAAAAGGATCCAATTTTCCTTAGAAGCCCAAAGAGAGAAATGGTTCTATTTACTTTTGTACATTTTCCTGGTGGAAGGCTTTAAGATGAAGTTAGGATGTGAACTACTTGGAAGGAAAGCCTGAACTGACTAGCCTTCATGGGAAGTGCAAAAACCATGCAGATAGTTTCAGGGCCTGAATGCCTGGATGAGATGCATCAGAGAGGTGAGACAAAAGTTCTGTATTCGGGTCCAGCATCCATGGGGGGGGGGGGGGGGGTGTACCCGATGAGGCCAAATGAAGGGCAATCATACCAGTCGAGGCCAGAAAGGGACAATGAGGACGACTGTAGTCTTCCTCAGAGATGCTTTCTGTAGGAATCTGGAAATTAGAAGAGTAGGTGGATAAGCGTATAGGAGACCAGAGGGCCAACCCCCCCCCCCCAACTCCAGAGGAATTAAAGCAAAAAACCTGCTGCATTTGAAGTTGTCTAGAGAAGTGAAAATATCCAACAAGGCTGGCCCCAATGATGAAAGATTTGTGATGTTAGTGCTAGATTGAGGGACAACTCATGAGGCAATAAGTTAGTTCTGCTCAATCTATCCACTAAGACACTGGACCTTCCTAGTTTTAGCTGCTATCAGAAAGCAAATGGAAGACATTCCCCATTGCTGAACTCTCTAGATTTTTGACATACCAGACTACTGTCATGTTGCCTGTCTGGACAAGGAAAGCCCTAAAGAGAGACCATCCTGAAAGGCCTACAACACTAGGAGAACTGCCCTCATCTCCAAGACATTGATGTGAAGATAGTCCTTTGCCGGAGGCCACATACCTTGGACAATCTTTGCCATATAATGCCCATCAGCCCAGGCGGAAGTATCTGTGGTCATTGTGGCCTTGGACTGGGGAGAAAAAGGGATATCTGTGAGACACTGCCTTGAGGAAATCCATCACTGTGTTCTCTGCAAATGTTGGATATACAAATTGGAAAGGATATGGGTTGATGTACGAAAGAGCACTGAACTTGTGTCGAGTGTAACACTCTATTCATATGTCTTGCCATGGAAACACAGATGACGGAAGTTGCCATCAATCCCAGTATTAGTAAGACTAACCTGGCTCTGATCACTCTGATTCACTTTGGTGATACTGCATGTACACCAAAGAAAAATCACAGCTGTATCAATCACCAATAACCCAAAAGGTATATAAACCTATGCATCCAAAAGGAGCTCTTTGGCAAATAAAGTTATGCTTCAGTCATTTACACCTATATATAATGGTCTTCTACTGTTATGTTAAGTTGCTTACCTTTGTTATGGACAACATTTAGCTTAGTGGCAAGTGCCATACTTATCTAGTAGATTTGTATCCAGTAATGGTAACACCGAACACCTTTGTCTGCCCAGCTGTGACTTAGGTTTTGCCCTGTGAACGTATCCTGCATATTATTGATTTATGTTTATGCCCACTGCAGCACCAGAGACCTTCTCTGAAAAAGCTTAATGGAAGACTTTTCGGAAACACAAGTTCAGTGGCATGCTGTTAACACCAACTGCTTCTTTTATATTTATTTACTTGCATTTGATAGCCAGAGTACAGCAGTTATCTCAACTGGTTATCAGGCTCAACCCAGAAAAGAATACTGAACAAAACAGAGTTTACAGCAATACAATAGCTTAACTTAAAAAGCACAGTTGTGCAAGTAAATTTACTTGAACAGTAGATGTTTGAATGATCACTGCTGCAGTAGTCTTACCTATACAAATTATATCCTGTCGAGAATATAACAGACGGTCAGCTTCCAAAGCTTCAGGGCACCTTCCAAGCACCCACACTGTCAGGCAGCTTGAGCTAAGCTAACTAAATACAAGTTTGGGAGCAAAGCCTTCCACAGCTTTCCTGCCAGACAGAGGGAGCCTGAAAGGACAAAGCTAGAATAAATAAATGCCCACACCCCGGCATAAAAAGCACACAAAAAAAGCAATGTGGATGGAGGGAGGGAGGGGCTACTGCAGGAGTGATCATCTGAACACCTACTATTATGGTAAGTTTACTTACACAACAGTACTATGGTCATTAGATCTCTGCAGCAGTAGCCTTACCTATGAGTAGGTCACCCTAGCTAACTACATTTGGGAGGTTGAAGAAGGTTGAAGAAGAGTCTAAGAGCCTCTGAAGAATGATCCTAGCAAAGCCTGATCTGAACCTAGAGAAGGAATCAAGCTTATAGTGCGCTGCTTTGTAAAAGTATGTATACAGAAACAAGTAGCAGCTTCTAAAACACAACCCTTTCCAAAAAGCCAAAGATGAAGCCAAGGCACTGGAAAAGTGTCACTTGGCCCTGCTTGGAATAGTTTTAGGAGTAAAGCAAAAGGTAACAGCCTTAGACAATTACTTGGAAGGAGTCTGTTTTGACACAGGTTGCCCTTTCTTACCCTCACAAGAAATGAGCAAATGATCCGAAGATCTGAAAGATTTAGTTCTGTCAAGATAATAGCCAAATTGTCTGCAGACATCACGGTATTGAGTATCCTCTTTCCCTCATTTTTACGTTCAGGAAAGAAAATGGAGAGATGGATAATTTAGCTTAAAGTAAACTATGGTACCACTTTGAGAACTAATCCTTTTATACCTAAAAAGAGACACTGTCCCTATGGAAAATGAGGTATGACAACTCACCGTAACAGCTTGCAATTCATATACCCTTGGGGCCACCAGTTTTCATGGAAGCCTCTTATGCAAACCTCTTTCACAAACATTTTGACATTAAACTGCAATGAAAGAGGATTTGTGAGTAGACATGCTGAAATGGCCATAAATAAAGATGGATAGAGGAATGAAAAAGGTCATAGGATAGTAACGCACACAAAAAGAAGAGTTGTGTAAACTCTTACAATAACCATAGATGTCCTTCTCTTCTATATACTGCAGTATTCATAACATGAGGGTGCCCGCCCCCAGCTAACTCGTACATCCGGCCAGTAAACAAAAAAGTCTAATGCTACTGTGAGGTACATGCGACACTGCATATCAGCTAGCATATGTCAGTCATAGAGACACATCTGGTATAAAGCAGATGTCAGCAAGTACCCACCTCAGAACTGAATGCCACAAAAGAACCAGCCTGATTTTAGGTGAAGAAAACATGCCACCAGGGGCCAGGCAAGCATCAGGGGGAAGGCAGAGGGGGGGAAGTAACACTACAGCATACAGAAGAGAAGGACATCTATGGTTATGGTAAGATGTTACACAACTATTCTATGTCCTTCTATTCATATGCTGCAGTATTCATGACATGAGGGAGAGTGCCAAAGCTCATGCAGAGGAGGAATTGTGCAGAGAAGCAGATTAATATTCCATAAAACCATGCAGGATAGCTCTGACAAACCCATCCCTGGATCTGGAAATTACATCTAGTTTACAGTGTTTAGTGAATGTATGAACAGAATACCAGATAACTGCTTCCAGGGCACAGCAAGTGTCCAAGCCTTTAAAGAAGGCTCCAGAGAAGGACTCTGCCCTAGTGGAATGTGCACTCACAGGAGAAGAAATACTCTTTCTATTGGCTAAACAGGGAAAGAAATAGCTTTAGAAATCCAAGAGGAGACAGTCTGCTTGGAAACAGGTTGACCCAGGGCCCTTGGGTGAAAAGAAAAACAGGTGTTGAGACTTATAGATACTACCTGAACAAAACGAATCCTGAGCTGCCTGTGCAAGTCTAAAGTATATAAAATCCTCTCACTGGAGGACTGGGGGAAGGAAAAAAAAGGTTGGAAGGTTGACAGACAGAGATAACTCATTAACAACCTTAGGCAAAAAGGAGTGGTTAGTATGTAGAGACCCTATCCCTGTGGAAGGCTGTGAAGGGGGGGTAGACAGAGTTTGTAACTTAATACCCTTCTGGCAGAAGTAACTGCCACAAGAACAGTATTCCAGGTGCAATGTTGTAGAGAAGAGAAGCTTGCTGGCTCTAATGGGCCAGGGCAATTTTCTCAAAAACAAGTGAGATCCCTAGTCGGAGGAACTGGTTTCCTTGGTGGTCTGATGTGATGGACGCCTTTTAAGAACAGTTTAACTTCCAACCTAGAAGCTAAAGGCAGAGACATAGGCAGATATGCACAGATAGGAGAAAGATGGGCTTTAACTGAATAGCAAGACAGCCCACTCCATCAATTTACACAGATAGTGGATGTCCCAATGGTCTTGTTCTAACAGTGCTTGTAAATCCTTTTTGAGACACAAGATGGAAAAACCTCTTCCATTTGGAAATGTAGGATTTCCTAGTAGTGGGTTTTCTGGCCTCCTGCATAACTTTAAGCACGTCCTCAGAAAAAAGGTGTCTGAAGGGAATCAAAACCCTATCACTCACAAAGTCGGGTTTAGAGCAGACATCTGTGGATGCAGTAGAGTTCCCTTATCCTGTGTGAGAAGGTCCACCCTGTGGGGTAACTTGTGGTGATTGTCCTTGGCTAAATACAGGTGGAGGGGGAACCAATGCTGTCTTGGCCAAAAGGGTGTCACCAGCAAGATTTTTGGCTCTTCCTGCTAGATTTTCAGCAGGAAATTTTGGAGAGGTGGGAAGGCGAGATGCATACAGAAACATCCCCTTCCAAGAAAATGGTAGAACGTCCAACTTCCATGCCAAGGGATGTGGGATATTTAGGAAGTTGTCTGTTCATGGGGGAGGCAAAGAGATCTGAGGTATACCCAATCGATGGACCAGGTCCAGAAACGCATCCCTGTGCAACATCTATTTGTGGGATTGAGTCATGTACCTGCTGAATGCGTCTGCCACAAACTTCTGAGTTGAGGGAATGTAAACAGCCTGTAGAGAGATTTGACTCTGCAAGGCTAGCTCCCAGGCCTGTAAAACCAGTCTGCACAGGAGATGAGACTTTGTGCCCCCCCGCCCCCTCAAGGCGGTAGGAGGCAATAAATTAGGATGCCTAACCTGCAGAAACTACGGTAACAGAGTCTGCAGAGGAGGCTTTGGGAGTCCTCAGGCTCCTTATAAAATCTATCTGGGTGCATGGGAGCTGGAGGCTGGGCATTTAGAAACAGCTGTAAAGGCATCTAAGAAGGCTGGTAGGACAGGTGGAATTAGTAGATGGAGAGGGAGAGTCCATCTGAAGGAGGTCATAGTATCTCTTTCTTAAATCTCAATCTCCCTTAACTTTCTAACTTCAACCTTATTACTTCTCTTCTCCTTACTTCATACAAACTGCTCTACTTCTGGTTGTGATGACTCCTCTCCAGCTTCAATACATTATACATTGATAATTTTTTTGCAATATTGTTACTACACTTCTTATATTACCTTATGCCTTCTCTCTGAATCTCTTCTAAGTCTTATTTTTTTTCTCCACTTTTGTTTTCTCCTCCTTGATATTTATAATCTGTTTTCTTGTAAACTTTATATACCTAATTTTAGCAAATTCTGTACATTGTCAATTAACAGCATTACTGTTTGGGAGTGAGATTTTTTTTGTAATTTATTCTCTTTATTATTGTATCTTTTGTATAAATTATTGACTGTTACAGTAAGACTGCTATATACTACTTTGGAGCATTTCTCCCTGGGCCTCAGCTGAAAAAGGGCTGCAGCTCAATCGAACTTTCCTGGTTAACAAATGTCAAATAAATGAATACATGTCGGACACTTGCCAACAAATCCCATTTGAAGAATTCTTTCATCTTCAGAATAGCTACCCAAAGAAAACATCCACCCCAGAAAAATCCGTACCACTAGATTCCTCTTCTGGTGAGGCACAAACCAAAAGTGAAGAAATATGGGTTGAACAAGTCAGGGCTTCATCTCCTGATGACTCCATCATCTGAGGAAATATTCTCAGATGTCCAATTTAAGGGAGTGGAGGAAGGAAAGTCAGGAGAAGAGGAAGGAGAAGCAAGTCTGACGTAGGGCCATAAAGGCACTGAACAGGCCTTGGGAGAAGGCCAGCCAATCCAGTGCTTGATCCTGAAGAACTGGAGAAACACATTTCGTTTTGACTTTCTTTTTAGGAGCTTCCATGTAGTGGAAGGTGGATGGGCCAGACGTTGACCTGCACTCCATGATGTCCGCAGGCACATCCTCCAGCACGATAATTTGGGTGACACCACATGGGCCTTCAGTAATCACAACGCATGTGCCCCCCCCCCCATCATGCTAGAGTCAGACACCTGTGTTTCCCAAGCAGACGTGCTGGTAGAGTCCTTCACTGCTGCCACTGTGTTACCTGAAGGGATGTCTACAGACTCCAAAATGGCCTCCAGGTCTACATCAGCCTTGGAAGGGACGCTTGGAAGAGAGGGAGCAGCAGAAAGATCAGGCTGTGACTTCCTGGCCCTTTTATTTTGTGGCTCATCTGAAGGGTTCAACGCCACCACCATATCACGAGCTAAACGCTTAATGCGCCGATTCTCAAGATATAGTTTCAGGGAAGCTAGACAGCTGTGAAGGGTTTTGGGTACAAAGACCTTACAGACAGCACAGGCGGTATTGGTCGTGGTCTAGGTCCACGCAAAACAAGCAGAAATCGTGTGAATCCTTGTGTAATCTGCCTTCCACACTGACATTTACCCTTCCTAGATGGCATGTAATCACAGCACAGTAGCAAAATTTTAAAAAGAAAACCCCAAATGGGATACTTATCTGAACGAAAGTTCGTGACTTGTATGGCGAGCGATGACCAGAGCAGGTGATCGAACAGGCGAGCGATGACCAGAGCAGGTGATCGAACAGGCGGCATAAAAATTCTGAGGTGGGTACATGCTGACATCCGCTTTATACCAAACTTCTCTTTATGGCCGATATATGCTAGCTGATGTGCGGCATCACACGTACCTCACAGAAGCATTAGATGTTTATATACTGACTGGATGTAGAGTCAGATGGGGGCAGACTCCCTCATGTTATGAATACTGCAGCATATGAACAGAAAGACATCGACCGCTATCATAGAATCCCCTGCAGACATTAGCATTCTTCAAGGTGATCTATCTCTGACTAACAAATGGTGCCAAAGCCATGGTCTTAAACTCAATGTTAAGAAATGCACAATTGTACCCATATCAGTTAATTACCATGTTGATAATACACCCCCAAGAGTCAACCCACTGGTCAGGGATCTGGGTACACACACAGAAAGTAGCCTCATCTTCAACCACCATGTGGCCACAGTGTTGAGGAAATCCTTTTATGTCGCGCAACTTATAAATAAGGGCATGGTCTCAAGGGCCAAAGAGGTCATTATCCCGCTGTACTCTGCCCTTATACGACCGATCATACAGCACAATGCTCTCTATGGTAAATACCCGACCAGGCATATGCAACAAGGCCTTCCTCAGGGGTTCAAAAAACACAATGGTCAGCACTCAAACGTCAGCAGTTATACTTTTATTGTACCATATCAAGTCACAAAAGACAGACCGGTTTTGGCCAATAAGCCTTCTTCAGTGCAATAAACATGCTTTCCTCCACCTTTTTTTTTTTAAAATACCATCAGGATGCATCCCATTGGACAGTCACACATGTTCATTTAGCCCTGGTGTGAAAAGTGCTCCCAACTGAATAATCCATTTTTTCTCTTTCTTATCTAAAATGTTGCGCCAGCCTGTTTTATCCCAATTCTTATTCATAATTCTATTTATAATAACAAACCTAAACTGAGCTGTTGGATGTTTAGTAGTATGTTTATACAGGGCATTAGACTGACGTGCACATCTAACAATCACTTAAGTGTTCAGAAATATGTAATTTAAATGGCCGAGAAGTTTGCCCTACATAAAAAGCTTGACAAGTGCAGGACACTAAATAACCCAGTCCGATTCACAATCTCCATACACTCGAAAATCAAATATCCGCGACATATTGTGGAAGTAAATGCCTGTGTAGTACCTACATGTTTACAAAAACTACAGTGATGGCAGGGCTGACACTCCAACCAACAATTCACCATGTAGAGTAGTTTGTTGCATACCAACAATATTATACTGCGGCCTTTTATAATGATTCAGCCATAGGTTCATAGATTAGTACTAGGCTAACTGTCTTTATGAACCATTTTAAGCCTAGCTAATTACCCCCTGTGAGAATCAAACCCTGCACCTTGGGTCTGTAAGGTAAACACATTAAACCATCATGCCAACCTCCCAGCTACCTAAAGTCCTCCTCCTCCTCCTCCTGTAATAAAAAAGGCATTTCGAGGGAATAAAACCCCTCAAAGAGGGATCCAAAATGTTTAGTTATTTATTGCATCCATCAAAACTGAAATATTACTGCCATAATTGGCAAATAACCTCAACAGGGTATCCGGAGTCACCCTTCCAACACTTTCGCTGAGGAACAAATCCTGCGAAGCCTCATAAATTGAGATTTTGGAATATTCTGAATGATTCCTCTGGGATCACAACTATCAGCATACAACAAAGTATCAACTTCTGGATGTTTCCTATAAACCGGACTCATTAAAGTACCATCCTGCTCAACATGAATTTTAACATTAAAGAAAACAATCCATGTGGTATTTTAAAATTAACTGTAAAATGTATCCCCCACTTGTTATCATTAAGGTAAGTAACAAATTATTTTAAATAATCCACCTCAGAGCATCATACCAACCAGCAATCGTCAAGGTATCAATGACAAATATCCGTATATTCCAAATACAGGTTCTACATCGGATCATAAGTTGCTCCTCAATATAACCCATGAATAGGTCTGCATAAATGGGGGCAAATTATGCCCTCATAGCGGTACCCCTAAGCTGTAAATAGTACTCTTCCTGAAAATAAACATTTAGTTAATCCAGGTTCAGTTAAACAAAGTAGGAAGGTATTAAATCCTGGACTATATAGAGGTACCCGATTCAACCAGTATTCTAAAGCAGACAGACCTGCCCAGCAGAAGGGTCAAACACTGAATTTCTATCCAAGGTTGAACTTACTCTCTCATTTTTATCATCTGAGAGGTTTGAGAAATGCAGCCATCCAACAAATCCTCAAAAATAGTACCAGTGGCTATAGCTCTGGAAGTAGTATCCGAGTCATGCCCACACTAAACAATGAGTAGTGATCTTTACAATAGAAGAAACCAAGTTATTTAAAGTAGATTTTACTCAAGAAAACATTCATATAAAACATTCCTCATACTTCCACAATTAGAATGTATGAGCCTGACAATTCAAAATTCTGAAAAATCAAAGTTGCATTACAGAAGTATGCACTTTCCCAAACCCAGCCCCAATTTCCCATCCTTCAAAGAAAACAGAAGGGGGAGAATGGGTGTAGATATGGAAAAATGTTCTGCAATAACCCGTAGCATTTTGTGAGGGACTGAGAAACCTGTTCTCCCATTGAAAACATAGTCACATTCTAGCCATAGTCTCAAAAAGAAACTCTCCACGGGGAGAACTCAATGTGAGCGCTCCTCTGACTCCGAATCAGAAATCAGAGGGTAAAAAAAATTGTACCCATCCCTGCATCTTCCTGTTCAGCTTCAGAAATCTTTAATCTCTTCAGGAAAAGAGGTATTCCTCTGTAAACCAGAAAGTACTTTAATAAAAGGATCACAGCTTGAATTTACCCTGAGTCAGACAGAGTAAACTACTCCTACCCAAAGTAATTTGAGGGAGAGTAGATACATACTTGGTTTTCCATTTCTTTTTGACAGAAAAAAATGCAGTTTGAACACTAGTCTATGGGCTATATTTCTATGTAAATTATAAATAAATATTTTATTTGGCAGCCTAAAAACAAAACTTTGTCCACCATAACAGCTCAGTTTGCTTATACCATAGCAGTCTCACTGGTATGTTCTCCAACTGTACTTCATTGATTGCAGACTTTGCTGCAGATGCTTGTGTAACCACTTTCAGTTACAAGCCAGTATTTTTCCAGTCCTACATTTTTACTTTTTCTCATTGTTTTGATGATCTTGGGGGGGGGGGGTAGCAGCCTTTGGACTTTGCAATTCACAGTAACCGTCTTACTATCACAAAGTTTTTCAAACAGCCAAGTGAAATTTTTACTGTTATACATCACTATTAGTCAGGTTAAGCGGATACTGGATTAACTTTCCGTTTTTTTTTTTCTCCATCTCTGCCAAACCTGGCCACTCCACTCCCCTACCCCCAATTCCCACCCACCACTTCTTATTCCACATTTATACTTCCATAGCATCATCCGCATATCCCACAAATCAATACCACAAGTTTCCTCCAGAAAAAAAAAATCAATAGAATTACTTGCAGCAGTAATACCCACTCTAGTTTACCACCCAAAACTCTCAAACAGTCCTACTTTTTGCCCCCTATAACTATCACATTACTTCTCTACAACTAACCCAGTAATCTAATATTTTCTAGCCCTAATTTACAGAAAAGATAAAACCCAAATTAAATAAGAAGCCCCTAACCTAGATTATTCTATTATTCCTCCTAATTCTACTAGCCTTCATCAACAATCAAATCCACCTCCATCACATATATAGGACTTCAACCAGTCCTCACAAAAAATATCAACATCTACCCAGCCTTTCTCTATAGCACCCTAGCTCTATAAACCACATCTGATTTATTTATAAATCTCTTAAAATTAAGTAATCAAATTTACAGTGAAATATCAAACCAAGACTAAAATACAACTGGCCAAACTCTTTCCTCTGTAAAATATCAATTCAAAAAATTAGCTGCAGTGGTGCAGCGGTAGCATTGTCACCTCATAGCAAGAGGTTTCCCCGTTCGATTCTCGGCTGAAGTGCCTTCTGTGTGGAGTCTGCATGTCCTCCCCGCAGTCGAATGGCATAAGAAAGACACGCGTAGGGCGTGCCTTCATTGAAGGTTGGGCGTCCAGCTGGCACCTCAGCACCATAAAAAAAAAAATCTACTGCCAATCATTAGCGAACCAGAGTTCCGCTGTGGCGACCCCTATCCGGGAAAAGCTGAAAGAAGTGGTGATATTCACCCCAACCCAGGTCCCACTGTTCATAAAAACACAGCTTCCAACCCCAAAATAAACCAGTCACCTAATATTTCTCAACAAAAACAGAAACCAAACTCACCATACTAAATAAGAACCCAAGTAGTATGTGCAATAACATCCATGGCATACATGCCTACTTTTCGACATACGCTCCTGACGTAGTAATAAACTACTGAAATCTGGTTAAAGAAATAAATAAAGGATAATTAAATAACCCCCCCCCCCCAGGGCACAATATATTAAGGCATGGCAGACAAAACAAGCATGCAGGTGGAATAGCAATCACTTATAAAAATTCCCTAACCATCACCTTACTCTCACAGGAAATACCCAAATTTAGCCATGTTGATCTAACACTACTAAAAAATCAACAGTGGCAAAACTACATTTAGCAGCAATTTATATACCACCAGAGAAAGACACTGATACTGCTGAAAACATCCTGTATTGGCTATCCCAACAAATTAACCACAGAAACTATAATACTTGGGGGAGAGACTAGCAACTCAAATTCCATTACCCCCACTGCATCCATAAACTTTTACAACTTCAAATAACCACCTCCACTAGAATCAATAAAACTTGAAACTTTCAACATTACAAACAAAACAAGCTGTCAAAAGTAGGTTGCCTCTCTGATAGTATAAAAGTGACCACATTCCAACATATGCGGTTACAACTCACCATAACCTAGATAAACATACAGTCTATAATCAAATACAAAAATACAACAAATTTCAGAAAAGACATAGTACAGTTGTGTACACTTACCATAAATGTAGATGTTGGAGTGTATTCACTGCTGCAGTTATTACATTTGGGCAATCTGCTGGTAGGTTGCCCTCAGTCGGCCTGGTTAACTAAGTCTTGGGTCCTGCGTCAGTTGCTGTCCCTTCTTCCATGGTCTCAGGGGTATAAAACATGCAGCCGACGCCATTACATCAGTTTTTCTTGCCCCAGATGTCAGGTGTCCCCCAAATGGGGAGCAAAATATTATATATATATATATATATATATATATATATATATATATATATATATATATATATATATATATATATATATATCAATAATTTAAAACAGAAAAAAATATACCTCGAAACAAAAGCAAATATACCAAAAAGGTTGTTAAGCATAGTAAAAGAAAGTAGAGATATAGTAAGAGAAAAACAGGGGTCTGGAGGGTGGGTAACCAGGACTGCAACAGTGAATACACTTTATGGTAAGTGTACATAACTGTACTATGTTCTTAGTGTTTCACTGTTGCAATCATTACATATGGGTAGATTCCCAAAGCTATGGTTGGGAGGATGGATTTACACAGCATTAGGAGCAGCTATAAGGCCCTGCAGGACAGCAGTAGCAAAGCCAGCTCTGGATTTAGAGAACAGTGGTAAATGGTAATGTTTGGTGAATGTATGAACTGAGCTCCAGGTAGCAGCTTCTAGAATGTCTCTGGTAGGAACCCCTCTGAGAAAGACTGAAGTAGATGCAGCCCTGGTGGAATGAGATCTGATCCCCTTGGGGATAGTTTTACCATGGTGCTTATAGCAGAAATGAATACAATGGCTTAACCATTTGGAAATAGTCTGCTTTGAAATAGCCTTTCCCTCTGCCCCTGCAGCAAATGCCACCAATAGTTGTTCAGATTTTCTTAGAGATTTTGTACTGTAAGTAAAATCTAAGTTGTCTGTGTACATCCAATGAATGCAGAATCCACTCACCCTTATTCTGTGGATTGGGAAAGAAAGTTGGCAGATGAATGGTCTGATTGAGAGCCACACTGGATACCACCTTAGGCATGAAAGATGGATTGGTCCTGAGAGACACGCTTGTCAGCATGAAAAATAATGAAAGGCTCCACTACCATAAGAACCTGTAATTCAGAGATCCTTCTAGCTGAAGTGACTGCTAAAAGGAAAGCTGTTTTCCAGGAGAGAAATCGGAGGTCTGCAGTAGCAGCTGGCTCAAAAGGAGGGAGAGTGAGTTTTTCCAAAACAAAACTGAGGTCCCATGCAGGGGTTGGCGCTATCCTGGGAGGTCTTAAGTTTCTGGCCCCTTTGAAATATTGCTTTAGCAGAGGATGAGAGAAGAGGGGAAGTTCTGTGTTGTAATGAGCTGAAATGGCAGAGGCATGGATTTTTATGGAAGAAAATGATAGGCCCTTGTGAAGCATCTTAGTTGAGTATTGTAGAATCGGAGGAATATTGAGCAGTGCTGTGCTTATTCCTTGTGATTGGTTCCAGGCACATAATCTTTTCCATTTGTCAGCATAAAAGATTTTCTAGTACTAGGTCTTCTAGCTTCCAAAATGACATCCATCGCAGATTTGCTGAGGGATGCCAAGGGTGAAATTAGATGATCAGCCACGCTGCAAGATTCAAAGTTTGGAGCGGAGTGTGCAGAATTTGGTAGTTCTGCTGAGACAGTAGGCAAGGTGTCGGAGGGAGGTGCCATGGAGGAAGGTGTGACACATTGCGCAGGAGTGGGTACCAGTGTTGGCGAGGCCAGTCTGGAGCAATCAGAATCATTTTTGGTTTGTCCAGTCTGACACTTAGTGCGACTTTGGAGAGCAGAGGCAGAGGTGGAAAGGCATAGACTAAAAGGTTTTTCCAGCTGAATGAAAGAGCATCCACTTTCCAAGCTTTTTTGTGATAAATTCTTGTGCAGAATTTGCCCAACTGATAGTTCTGGAGTGAGGCAAAGAGGTCTATGTCTGGACCCCCCCATTTGTGTGTCAACATGTTGAAAATTCATGGTTCCAGTTTCCATTCGTGTGGGTCCATAAGAATTCTGCTTAGTTTGTCTGCCAGAGTATTCAGCTATCCTGGCAGGAATTGAGCTTGTAGTTTTATTTGGTAGGTCAAAGCAGTGTTCCACAATACCATAGTTAGTCTGCAAAGAGGGGTAGAAATGTGTACCCCCCCCTGCTTGTTTATGTACCACATAACTGTGGTGTTGTCTATCATTAATTGTCCTGGATGAAGGTAGTCCTTGAAGGCTGTCAGTGCATTCTGTACAGCTAGCATCTCTTTCTGATTGATATGAAGGTGCATTTGATTTGGGCTCCATTTACCCTGAATGCACTTCCCTGCCAGATGAGCCCACCAAGCATAGTCTGATGCGTCTGTAGTTAGGGTTTGGGCGGCAGGGAGTGGAGCTGATGGCAGTCCCTTGTTTTGGTGGCAGGCCTCTGCCCACCATAGGAACTCTAGTTGCAGGCAAGGTATGATAGGAATCATTGTTTCTAGGCTGTGACAATGTTGACTCCATAAACTTTTTAAGTACCACTGAAGTTTCTTCATATGCAGTCTTGCATATGGAATTAGAAGAATGCAGGAGGCCATGAACCCCAAGGCTTGCAGAATTTGTCTTGCAGACAGCAGGTTTTTTGTGGCCACCTGTTTGAAGTAAGTCACCAATTGAATTTGCTTTTCTGGCATAAGGCAAGTCGTCTGGGCAGTTGTATTAAAGCTTGCACCCAGGAATGTAATTTTTTGAGAGGGTACCAGTTGTGATTTATTTTCATTTATGGTGTACCCTAGACAAGTTAGAACCCTTTTTACAAACGCCAGATGCTTTAGAAGAATGTCCTTGTTTTCTGCCTAAATTAGATAATTGTCCAGGCATGGATATATTTGAATATTTCTTTGCCTGCAAAATGCAATTACTGGAGCCAGGTACTTTGTGAAGACCCTGGGCACAGTAGATAAACCAAAGGGCAGTGCAGAGAACTGGTAATGTAAGTGGCCTGCATTGAAGCGAAGGAATCTTCTGCAAGATTCCCTGATTGGGATATGCAGGTAAGCCTCTTAAGTCTAGAGTTACCAACCAGGCATCTTTGCCTAGCATAGGTAGTAACCGTTGAAGAACCAGCATTTTGAATTTTGGAATGTCCAGAAAAGTGCTTAGAGTGGATAAGTCCAGAATTGGACGCCATGATTTGTCATTTCTTGGTACCAGGAAAAGTCTTGAATAGAAATCTTGTCCCTTTTCCTCTTCTGGTACTGGCTGAATAGCCCCCATGTTCATGAGGGACTGAACTTGTTTCTGGGCCTCTGCCCACTCATTTAGGGGCAGGTCTGGCCATCCGTTTGGGATTGGCAATGTGTGGAAATGAAATCTGTATCCCTGGGATACTATATTTAAAACCCATTTGTCCTGGGTTATAAGTTGCCAGTTTCTTGCATGAAGTGCCAGCTTTCCCTCCAAAGAGGCGGCTAAAAGATAAGTGCTTGGTGAGTGTAGAGGGAAGTCATTAAGACTGTTTACCATAGGGAGGTGCCTTGTTGGTTCCAGATTTGGAGGTGGAGGCACCCCATTGTTTTGTTAGAAATCTTTCACAGTTTGCATAGATTTAGCTTTATCTTCCATATTTTTTAAAACTTCTTCAGCCTTATTACCAAAAAGACGGTCCTGTTGTAAAGGAGCATCCAACAATTTTGCTTTAACATGATCAGGCAGAGTTTGCTCTTTGAGCCAAGCATGCCTTCTTAACACAGACCCAGTTATAGCAGCCCTGCAGGAGTCCTCCAAAGAATCAAAACCACATTGCAAAGTATGCTTTCAAACTTGTTCAGCTGAATGCAATAAATCCTGTAAATCTTTATTTTCCACACAGTCAGAAATTAAAAAGAAGCTATGTTCTTACCATAACGTTCCATGTGAGTTGTTCATCTCGCCTTTGTTCTTACACGTGGGTTCGGAGCCGAACCATTGGCTCAGAGTCGGCCACTTTCCAAGCTCTAGATCTCTTGGAAGCTCGAGACACAGTCCCGATCCCATGATGCTCTGCTGCCAAACCCCAGATCTAGTTTGCTGAAACCAGCAAGAAACACAACTAAGCAACCCAATATAACAAAGTAACTATTTACAATTAGTTAAAAGATAACCTGGCTGACAAGAGGATACTAGTAAGATCAAACAGACCACCAGCCATACCCGTTCTTCCAGAACATGGAGGGGGGAGATGGGAGGGAGTGTAAGAACAAAGGCGAGATAAACAACTCACATGGAACGCTATGGTAAGAACATAACTTCTTTATGTGAAGTTGTTCAATCTCGCCATTTGGGTAGCATCCCAAGCACCCTAATTCTGGGTGACTCACGGGAGTACATTCCTGAGAATGGTGGAACCAAATGAAGCCCTGTCCCTGGAGGCCCTGTCCACTTTGTAAGGAATAATAAATGTATGAGGTTTGGACCAAGTAGCAGCTGCACAAATGGTGTCCAAAGGTAAAAGAGCTGCGTGAGCTAAGGATGTAGAAACAGCCCTGGTAGAATGAGCTTTCACTTCACTTTCTAAAGGTTGATGGGATGAAGAATACGCAAACTTTATACAATCAGAAAGCCATTTGGACAACATAACTTTGGATACCGAAAGGCCCTTCTTATTGTCTCTGCATGGGAAACAAATAGTTGATCTGATTTTCTGAATCCTTTTGTTCTGTCCAAATAAAATCTTATGAACATCAAGCTTATGCAACACGTATTCCAATTTACTGGCATGATGCCTAAAAAAAGTGGGAAGTAATGGACTGGTTCAAGTTTGCTTTGGAACAGACCTTTAGGAGAAAGGATGGATTTGTTCTTAGAGACACCCTGTCGGTCAAAAGACCAAATATGAGGGTCTAACAGAGTGCTTGAAGTTCAGAAACTCTAGGGCCACTAAGAAAACTGTCTTCCAAGAAAGGAACTTCAATGGGCAAGAAGATGCGGGCTCAAAAAGGGGAAGCATGAGTTAAGACAGCACCAAATTTAGATTCCAGGGAGTAATCGGATGTCTGACAGGGGGTCGAAGGTGATGAGTCCCTTTCAAAAAAGGCTTTACATAATCTGTGGGACAATGTTAGAACCTCCGCATCCCACATGGAAGTTAGATACGGCAGCCAATTGAACCCTTACAGTAGCGGCTGCCGCACCACTGTGGAAAAGTGAAGTCAAAAATTCCAGAATGCTATGAATAGGGGCGATAAAGGGATCAATACCATGTTGAGAAGCCCAATGATCAAATCGTTTCCATTTACTGTTATATAGTTTCCTGGTGGAGACTTTATGCGAGAAAACCATAATATGCTGAACCACGGGAAACAAATCATGAGACCTGGCTAGGTTGGGAAGTGGAGCAGTCAAGCTGTCAGTTTGAGGGATACAAGAGAGGGGTGAAGAACTCCCGACGAATGAGTGAGAAGGTCTGGCACTGGGTCCAGAACCCAAGGTTCTTCCACTTGGTATTGTTGAAGGAAGGGGAACCATATCTACCGAGGCCAAAACGGGGCTATCAGAATAACAGTCCTTCCAAGACTTTTGGCTTTCTGTAAAAATTTGGGTATCAGCAAGGATGGAGGAAAGGCATATAGGAGACCCGAGGGCCAATCGTGTACAACTGCGTCCCTTGGGATGTCCCCCGGTGGAGGGTATAGGGCAAAGTAGCTTCTGCATTTGGCATTCATCGGGGATGCAAAAAGGTCGCAGCAAGGCTGGCCCCATTTGCGGAATATCCTTTCCGCCACTTGTTCTTTGAGGGACCACTCGTGAGGCAATAGAATGGCTCTGCTCAATTTGTCCGCTATCACGTTGGATGACCCCGGGATGTGCATTGCTATCAGGAAGCGCCCGGTGGATACAGCCCACTGCCAAATTTTCAGGGCCTCTCGGCATAAGGGGTAAGATCTGGTTCCCCCTTGCTTGTTGATGTACCAGACTACTGACATGTTGTCTGTCTGTACTGCAATCATCTCTTGAAGTAGAGAGTCATGAAATTGTTGCAACACTAGGAACACTGCTCTCAACTCCAAGACATTGATGTGCAAACTGGATTCCATCTCTGACAAAGTACCTTGGACAGTTCTTCCCTGACACAGCCCCCCCTCCACCCCATCAGGGAGGCATCCGTGGTCACTGTGGCTGTGTGTGTGTGGGGGGGGTACAAACGGACGACCTACAGTAACTTGGTGGCTGTTCAACCACCAAAAGAGGTCCTTTTTGCAAGTATTTGTCAGCAGAATCTTGTGTGACATTACACGTTGTTAACACCACTGTGTGAAGAGTAACCACTGGAGTATCCTCATGTGCATGCGCCCCAGAGGGACTGCTATGAGAGTCGCTGCCATGGTGCCTAAGTTTCAGAACTTGGAATGCAGGGACTTTCTTTTCCATCAACAAAAGGGATACTTGGTTTCGTAAAGAGATTACTTGTTCTTGAGGCAATCTGACCAGGGCGGTGGTGGTGTCTAGATCTGCTCCTATAAAGGAAATACGCTGTGATGGCGATAAAGTAGATTTTTCGAAATTTAAGGTTATGCCCAACTGGGAGAACAGGCTGATAGTGTAATCCTTGGCGTGAATCAGTTGATGCCTGGTGGTGGCGGTGAGGAGCCAGTTGTAGAGATATGGAAACACCCGGAATCCTAAACATCTCAGGTGAGCTGTGACAACTGCCATGCATTTGGTGAACACTCTGGGGGCTGTGCTGAGACCAAAGGGCAGAGCTCGAAATTGGTAGTGACTGGCCCCCAGCCGGAAACGCAAGTGATCTCTAGATGGCCTGGCCATTTTTATGTGGAAGTACGCATCCTAGAGATCTATCAAGCACATCCAATTGCCCGTTTCGGGAAACAGGATTATCGACTGAAAAGTGACCATCTGGAATTTTTCCTTTTTGACAAAGGAGTTGAGATTGCTGAAGTCTAAGATGGGCCTCCAGTCCCCTGTTTTCTTTGGAACTAAAAAGAACCTAGAGTAAGTTCCGGATCCTATTTGGTCTGCCGGGACTGGTTGGATGACTTTTTTCCAGCAACCTCTGAATTTCTACGGCTGTTAGACTCCGCAGTCTGGGTCGAACGTCTGGGATTCTTGTCTGGATGGAAGGGAATTCTGAAAAGGGAATGATGTAGACTCTGGTGATCATGCTTTTTTACCCAGGAATCTAATGCAATTCCTAACCAGGTGTCTGGTATAAAGCTAAGTGACCCCTGACTGCCTCCACAGTAGGACGGTCGGGCCTCCTCTCAGGAGCGCTGATAGGATTTGCCAGGGAACTGCTCCCTGTCACCCTGGTTCTGCGGACCCCCTCTGCTGCCTAGGCGGTGTCTACCATTATACCCCCCTCCTCTGCCCCTGGAGGGGGTTTCACTACGCGTGTTCTGGAAAGCTCCTTGGGACTTTCGGAACCACATTTTTCCACCTCTCTGCCCTTTGGGGTACGGTCTAGTGGGGTTGGAAAAACGGACTCCTATGGCAGATAGAGTCTCTTTCCTTCCTGCTCACACCTAGTGAGTGTGTCTTTTTGACTTCGGGCCCAAACAAGGAAAAGCCATCAAATGCGGTATTCACAAAGGAAAACTTGAAGGCTTCCGCAAAGGAACATAAGCGCATGGTCTCCACACAGCTATTGCTGAACCCGCTGCCCAGCTCGATCCCTCGGCTGCATAAGAAATGAGCCTCATGGATGAGTTTATAATGGTGTTAAGCTGTGCCGTCACTATCTGGGAGACAGCATTACCTGTGTTGCCCTGTGGAGCATCTCCAAGCACTTTTAGGAGATTTCGTTGAAGATGGGTAAAATGGCGATCTCATTGCAAACGTCGCAGAACTAAAGAAGCGTTTCCCACATCTGTCCACCATCCTGGAATCTCTATTAGGAGGATGGACAGAGAAAGAGGTGCCTGACATCTTTCTTGGTGGCTGCCGCCGCCACCACCACGGCATCAATGGGAACCCCTTTTGTGAGAAAGGACTTCTCTTAAGGGCAGGTGATAAATTTGTTGGGCCTCCGAGGGACCGGTTCCATAGAATCAGGAGACTCCCACGCCTTTTGAGCGATCAAGTCCATTAATTCATCGAAAGGCGGAGTAAACCAGGTGGTGGAGGGCTGAGACCCAAAAGCCTTCAAGAGCACAGACTCATCCTCAGTAGAGGTAAGGGACTGCCAGTCACCGCTCTGCCTTAGTATTTTAAGGATGTCTGCAAAAGAAACATCCTCAGGGGAGGACTGTGGGGACCCTTCTGATTCCTCCAAGTCGGTGTCTGATGTTAAGGATTCCCGGGGGGGGGGTCTAAATGCCTCCTCTTACAGAGTCTTTTCCTGGAAACTTCATCAGTGGGGGCCCATCTGGTGAAGTCTCAGTAAGCAGGGGTCGCCCAATGGGGTTACCTGAGGCTCTGGGTCTCGACGCTTAGTGGAAACCTGTGGTGTAGAGCTAGAGTGCGGCCCTTTAGTGGAGAAAGAGAAAGGAACTGAAGTGAGGGTCTTAGCAGACATGACCTTCCTCATGGTATCGAAGGCACCGGTTTCCCAACCCGAGGAGTCTGCCGGTTCAGAAGAAGACGGTAGCCTCCCAGGGGTAGAGACCACGGGCTCCACACCAGAGGACGGAACAGAGCTCCTCTGCGCCGAATCCCCGAGAGTGAGAGTCGGAACTGAAGCATCGGTTCGACTGCCCCCTCTCTGACCAGCGAGAAAGTGTCGGTACAATGACTCTTCGATCGGAACGGAAGTAGTCAAGGTTGAAGGAGCAGAGAGCACTGGAACAGGCCTCGGCTCAGAGGGTTCCACCACTATCGGATCCTCTCTTTCCAGCTCTGAAGGCTCAACTGGCCTCAGAGGAAGAGCAGAACTCATGGAAGGAGGGATAGTAGGCTTCGAAGCCAACTGGGTCGAAGCTGCAAGCAATTTGGCCAGGGCCGGGTTCACCAAAAGTCTCTGTACCACTCGGTCCACATCGATGTCAGAAAGGGCACCGGAAGAACTGGTCGAAGGAGCGGAAGAAGCAACTGACTTAAGGATTGGAGACTTCAAAACCTCCAACACCGGTTCCAACACAATGACTTGGCTCCGAGGTAAGATCTCTGTGCATGGCTCCGAAGGCTGTGGAGCCGGCAACAGAGTCTTGCCAGAGGTGCTCGGAGCCTGAAGACTTGTGCTCTGAAGACACCTTAGACGAGGACTTTGAGGTCTGGTCAGTCTTATCCAATATATCCTGATTTCAACAGTCCTCTACCTACCAATTTCCTTCTCCTCTCTAATAACACCCTGCCACTGAAGAAATGGCAGATGGAGCAATCCTCCTGTAAATGTAGCAGACCCAAACAATAAACACAAGAACTATGACTATCCATGATGGACATCTTTTGTCCACCGTCACACTTTAAAACCAGATTTCTGCTTCTCTGACATTATGAAAAATTGTCCAATACCATCACAAAAACAGCTTAGAAGTTCAGATCCCTGAACTGCAATAACCAATGCTCAATACAGAATATAAGGGGATAGAGTATTAAATTTGACAGAGCCCTGTCAAGTAGAGTAAATCAAGAAGGCTAAAGGCCTAGGAGCAAACCGCTCCGAACTAAAAAACAAAATACCAGTTTAGATTATCTCACTAAATATCAGATCCCTGATAGATATTAGAAGTCTAAATATGCAAATATATAATAAAAAGATTACTGGCCCGAGCTTCTTCAGAAAATCGTGTGATCCGTTGCAGCGGCAAACTAGATCTGGGGTTTGGCAGCAGAGCATCATGGGTTAGGGACTGTGCCCGAGCTTTTAAGAGATCTGGAGCTTGGAAAGCAGCTCACTCAGTGCCGATGGATCGGCTCCGAACCCACGTGTAAGAACAAACGGCGAGATTGAACAACTTCACATCATTTTTTTTAAGCAGTCCTATAATATGCTGTTGATATTTAAGCATATGAAATTGACAGTTTAAAGCTCCGATTGCCAAGGTTGCAGAAGTGTAAACCTTCTTACCCCATCTATCCAGTGCCCTGGAATCTCTAACGGAAGGGGTAGGAATTTTAGCAGTAGAGGCCTTAATGCCCTTGGGACCATGAGAAATGGTTTCAGGATCTGCAATAGGATTTTTGAAAAGGAATTTGTGAGAGTCAGGAACCCTATAGTATCTGTCTGGCTTACAAGGAGCCGGAGGCAGAGAATCAGGAGCCATACTAGATTCTGAAAAAAACATCTACAATCTCAAGAACAGCAGGTATAGCCAAAGGCCTATGCTGAGGAGGAAGAAAACCCCCAAGTCTCTTTTTAGATTCAGAGAAATCCTGACTTTCCCAGTGGAAATGCTCCCTTAAGGTATATAAAGTTTCCCCAAAAGAAAAATCCTCGGGGGGGGGGGGGCAGAAGGAATGGAATCTTCTGCATCAGAGTCCTCATAAGTAGGTATAGACAAATCCTGTTCATTACAAGAGTCAGAAAAAATAGAATCCTGTTCAGAAGATTCATAATCGATGTCTTGCCTAAGCCTCTTAGGAGGGGGTTGGCTACCCCTGATCAGAGTAATTAAATCTTCAGCCATTTTGATCATTTGTTTTTTAGGCATAGGGGCCTGCACATGTGGGCCAGGCATCAGTTTTTTAGACATAGATTTTGATTTTGGCCTTAGTTTTGAAGATGACGTCTGTCTAATATATAAATCTGTAGGCCTGAAAACACCCTCAGAAGCCGGTGCCTGCACAGCGGCTCCAGATCCATTTAAGGTAGAGACATCTGCAGGGTCCAGAACTGAAGCATGTCATGGCAAATGGGTCTCAGTAGAGGCCTGCGAATCAGAACTAGCGGGTATCAGGGGCTGCGAAAGCACCTTACTGAGTACCGGTGAACTGGCGACTGGCTTATCAGTTTTGGACCTCGACGGTCTGTCTCTGTCTTTTTCTTTGCGTTTTTAGATATTCTGGTAGTCGGACTGCTAACAGACATTTCTGGATAATTAAATCATGAGCCAAAATATTTAGAAGCAAAAATATGCAGACGTTTAATAGTGCGTTGATTAAATTTAGCACAAAACCGACAGCAAGGTACACTGTGGTCGGGGCAAGGAATACAGTACAAATGAAAATCCTTATGAGGTATTTGCTTCCCACAAGTAATGCAATTATTAACTTGTACTGACATCGGTAAGGAGCAAGAAAAAGTTTCCCCAGTGGGGTACTTGGCTTTTAGTTGAAGGCTTCGGTTCTAAAATTCAAAAACGAAAATTTCAGGAGTCTGCCGACCGGCACTTGCAAACTGCTTCTGCTTTGGGCACCGCGCGGCAAGAAAGACTGATGTAATGACGTTGGCTGCATGTTTTATACCCCTGACAACCTGACGTCATGGAAGAAGGGACAACAACCGACGCAGGACCCAAGACTTTGTTAATCAGGCCGACTGAGGGCAACCTGCCAGCAGATTACCCAAATGTAATGACTGCAACAGTGAAACACAAAGAACATCTTTAATGAAACAATACAACTGGAAAGCACTTGGAACAATGCCACTAGACACAGCTGCAGAACATTAACATTCTTAAAGATCTTTAAAGCAGGACCAGTATGCAATAACAAAAAAAAAAAAAAAAAAAAAAAAGAAAAAGTAAAGTCCAACCCTGCTCCATGGCTGACAAAAACTGATTATTAAAATAAAACTCAAAATGCCTTCCAGCAATTTAGACATCTTAGAAACATTGCAAAACTCCAAGTCAAACAGGACAAGCAAACGTACTACACCAACCTACAAGACCATCAAAAAAACAACCAAAAACATTTTAGGTCATCACTTAAACTACTCCAGCAGGGCAAGACCACCACTCTCTCTCTCTCAAAAGGCAATATGACAGATTATACCCACACAGTTTAATTCCTACTTTACACAACCAATATTCTCTCAGACTTTTAATACATCTGCCCCCTCTCTCTACCCCTGTCCAACCAAAACTACCCATAGCTGTTCATTATGAGTGAGGTGGTTACTCTACTAAAATTGAAGTAGCTCCTTAAACTACAACCTCTAACTGTAGACAAACTACCCACAGAAGTCATAGCCTTCCCTGTGTCCATACTAATTAATAGGTCCACAGCAGAGATATGTCCCATCACTATGGGGAAAAAAAATCGTACATCACACCACTGCACAAAGGTGGCACATCTACAGAGTTTAATAACTACAGATCAATAGGGATTCCCCCCCTCTACAAAATATTGAGAAATGCATCCATATACAGCTAATGCAATAGGAAACCTCAAATCTATTCTCAGAAACAACTTTAGACCCCAGCACAGCACCAGTACTGCTCTACTACATTTTATCAAAGTAATAAACCAACATAGAAAAATGGCCTGCTTGTGTCCACGCATTCTTAGACTTGTCAAAGGCATTTGATACAGTCTTACACCAGCAACTACCCATTCAACTCTCCTCAATAGGACTGTCACAAAACTCTGTCATGGTTACCTAGTTACCCATCTGGAAGGCAACAAGTTGTTAAATGGCAACAAACCTACTCATCCTTTCAACCAGTTACTATATGTGTCCCTCAGTGCTCTAACCTGGGTCCTCTCCTATTTAATATATTTATTAATAATGACCACTCAACCATGCTAGTTTAGTTCAGTATGCAGACGACTCAATATATGCAGCCTCAACAATAAAGAAGCTCCAAGTTATTATGCTAAAGTCTTTCTCCTCTGAAGAAACCTGGTTCAAAGAATCACACCTCCAATTCAACCCCAGGAAAACTAAGTTAATGCTTTTTACATCAAAAGGTTGCCAAAATCAAAAGCAAACTTTCACCATAATCTCAGTAAATACTGTCATTGAAACTCACAGTAAACATCTACTCGTTACAATAGATGACCATCTCAAATATGACCAGCACATACTGCACACCATTAAACCTACACACCAGAAACTAAACGCCCTTTATAGGATCAATGGATATCTTACATATTCTGCAAGAAAAACTCTAGCCACCACCTTCTTACTGCCAACTCTTATATGCTGCTCTTATCCTAACAAGTACTCAAAGAAAGTTGCCTCCTGCTACAATAAAAATAGTAAATTTTGCCACCAATCTCCCTCATAGGGCCCGCCACTGTTATAGCTTAAAGCAATTAAACTGTCTTGAACTGCACAACTACATAATATCACAACTACAGCATACATACTCATTGGCCTTGCACTAAAAAACATTTCTGGCCTACTGTCCAGCAAAGGACTTTTGTGCTAGTAAATTCTTACTACTCACAAATAAGTCAAATAATGGAGCAGGAGTCTCACTCTACTCCCAGTATGTTGCTAAACTCTAGAATAGTAACTTCACATAAATAAAACTCTCAAACTCATTAGTTTTAAACCACTGCTTAAACAACATCTTAACGAATCCTGGTTCTGCACATGCTCATCACCAGATTAAGACTTTGTGCTCACCGTACAATATGCTCCTTAAACAGAATACTCTCAACCTATCACTGAAATGACAAAGCAATTTATACATAACTGCTTTCTGTACACTCCACTAAGTTGCATGCTACCCTCAGTAAAATCTTTGAATGTATAAAACTACTGTAGGTGTATAAATGTAAACAGAAATGTAACTATTAGAAGTATAATGTAATGTAAACAAAAGAAGCTTTTTCCCCAGGCCTCCTCTGAAAATGGGTATTACCCAGTCAAGCTTTCCCGGTAAACAAAGAAATAAATAAAATGGAGCCAACCATGTTAGTAATGGTGGCGGCAGCAGCTTCTTCAGGGTAAATACAGCATTCTGACACCATGGAAACTTTGCCTTTTCCCTCTCTCAGAGATGAGTGGCTCTCTCTTGCTCAGTGACTGGACCCAAAAAGCCACTGAGAATGAGGCTATCCCCCAATCTGCAGTAGCTGTAGGTGCAAAGATGAGTGGTCTGGGATACAACATATGGCCACAGCAGAATCATCAACCTGCAGCTGAGGCAAATTGCTACCCTGCTGTGGTGGCAAAAGCTATTTACTTACATTTTTCTTTTTGTGGCAAGGACGGACAGACTGTGGAACTGGTACTCTATTCCATGGCCAAACCAAAAACCGTGAAATGCCAGTAAACAAATGAGGAAACTTCTCCGTGTGGAAGACCTAAGACTCCCTAGAGTTCAGGCACCCAATAAAAAACATACTGTGAATATCCCACCTAACAGGTGATAGAAATACCTTAAAAACTTTCCAAAACTATAAATATACTAATAAAACTAGGGAAGCACAAGGTAGTTCAAGTACAGTCTTCTTTATTAAATACACACAATCAAGCGATCCAAGTAGTACTTGAAAAACAGAATAAAGTGTAGAAATTCACCATTCCATTTATATAACTGTTTAAAAACATGTTTAAAAGTGTGGGAGGGGTCTATTAGGGCAACTTGTTTACTTGCTAAATACCCCATCCCCCGCACACCAGTGTGATATTAGACACAGTGCTGTCCTACTTCAAGCTCCTAAACTAAAATTCCTGAAAGCATTTCATTGTAGTATCTATCCTACTTTCATTGTTGTGTTGTGTCTGACATATGGTCTTGGAGGATTACCCTGGTTCCTGACCCTTAGTGGTATCCCACAGAACACCAGAAGGGTTGGGAACACTGACCTGATGATCTGCGGACTACTATGACCACAGCAGATGACCAGCAAAAGCACAACAGCTTTAAGACCCACTTTAATAGTTATTTTCTTAAGGATGGAGCAAGAGATTTCAGGCACTTTTATCCTCCATAAATATGTTAAACCAGTCAAGCTGATTGCAAGTTAGTCTTAGGGGTAAAGGAGAAAGAAATCTCACTCTGAAGTCCTGAGATCCCCCCCCCCCCCCACCCAAAAAAAAGTGATGGTGCAGGAATCCTTGAAAGGGATTAATCTCCCAAACTGATATTTTCTTTTATGCTAGACATAGGTAAATTTACCAAAAGTTTATCATAAATAAAAGGAAGGTCACTGGAGAAGTACTTGCTTACAAAGCAGACATATCAGCAGACTACATAACCTGAAGTCGCAATATAGACTACCACAGACAGTACTCTTCATTTGACACAACCAACCACCTTTCATATCAACTCCTCATGCTGCCTTGGACATAAAAGTACATATGGAAGGTGCCCAAAACCTTCTGTATATTTGCTGGATGTACAACCATTTTGGCAGTATCATATAGCTTTATGCTTCTGTAACAGTGACTATTACTGAACTTCTCTATTTAAGCATAAAACATGACAAACACTGTGGGAAAGTTCTATGCAAGTGGAGAAGTAGAAGAGTGGTGCAGAAAGCAGCATTCTGTTTTTAAGTGCAAAATGTTTTTGAGAAAAAAGTCCTCAAAAGCCTTCCTGTGCCTCTCTCTAGGTATACATACTCTACAGTAGCATTAGACCTTTGTATACTGGCCGGACGAATGAGTCTCCCGGCAGCAGACTCCCTCATGTTACGAATAATGCAACATATGAATAGAAGTACATCTGTCGGTCACTACCTCCTTCACCTTCATAAATGGGTCCCAATCCCACTAGCTGCTTCTTCTGGCAAGGTCTCCTCAATCCATTTTTAAACCATCTCAAAAATAAAACGGATGAGTGTACAGTTCATGTACCTTTAGTAAATGAATAGTACTACAAGGAAAAGAACCAACAGTGAACCAGATAGAGCTGCATGTCATTAAAGCAGACTGGCACAGTTTGACCACTACAGGCCAAGGAGCTGCAGGTCATTCATACAGTAAACAGCTAAGAAAATGACAGGCACATACATTTACCATGCAAGACATGCTATACAAAATTAATTTATGGGATAGCTTTTTACATTCTTATCTACACACCATAACTGTTTTGACAACTTGTGTAAGCACACCAACCATCTAGCACAACTCAGATTTTCCAACAGCGAATACTGCACTGTAGTCTATAGTTCAGAAATAAAACTATGTGAAACAAATTTAAAATAAAATGGTACAAGAGGCCCAGAAAATAAGGCAAACCTGCTCAAGATGGTGCAACTGTTGCATTACAAGCTATCCAGTAAATGGCTTCTAGTATTACCATTTTACTGTGAGCTTTAAGTCGCTTATACAGTTCTCCCTCCTACTCCGTGCTTAAACAAGCCAAACAGACCAATATTGCTTTCAGACACCATCAGTCACAACCATATTCAACAAGCTGGCTCTCATCAACTTCCACTAAAGGCAGTATGTTATACCTAGCCATTTTTCAATATCCCCTTTCTATCCAAATTCAGGGTGTAAGGCTGCTGAAGCCCATCACTGCAAGCAGTCAGAAAATAACTGGATGAGATGACAGCCCATCACAGGGCTTTGCAACATACACTACTGAATACGTGCATTGTGTTCTTGTTTGTAAAACATGCTACTTTTTATTTTGTATATGACAACCATTAGTGGCAACTACTGATGTGATATGATGCTATCTGCCCTGCTTGTACTCAAGTTCAACTCCCTCTGTTCACCCACCCTCTCTCTCTCTCTCACCTCCATAGACTTGCTGACAGTTTAATTCCTATGCTTTTATAAAATTCTTTTTATTTAAAGAAAATCACCTCAGGGCTATTAAGTACTGTAGTAGTGGTGCTGCGGTAGCGTTGTCACCTCACAGTAAGACGGTGTCCTCTTCGATTCTCAGTTAGAGCGTCTTCTGTGTGGAGACATGCATGAATTGGCGTGCCTTCGCTGAAGGTTGTGCGTCAGGGCTGGCAACTCTGCACTTAAAAATCTACTGCCAATCATTAGCGGACCAGAGTTCCGCTGTGGCAACCCCTAACCGGGAAAAGCCGAAAGAAACAACAACCCCAGGGCTATTAATGCTCAAGCTAACCAAATAACATTACACAGAATATTTTTTTTATTTTTCCATATGACACTTTGGCCCCATGTCTGCTGACAATCCAACACCCACCCCTCCAGCTGAACAAGGCTCATTCAATTCCTACACTAGTAGGAAAGCAGTCCTGCAGGGCCGCCATTGGCTCATTCAGATAACCACAAGTGTATGGTGTAGTGTAGTGTGCCCCTGTCAGCATCCTGACAGTGAGGGGTTTTGTAATGTCTTAAATCCCATCTCTGGACAGGGGAATGTGCATTCCATGCCACTACAGAAAACTACAATGGAAGTACGCTCCATGTCATCCCACAGGGCCCAAATACTCTCCCTATGCAAGTGCATGCTTCCAGACCCCCCACCGTCCCTATGTAAGTGCATGCTTCCAGACCCCCCCCCCCCAGAGTTAAAGGTTAGCTCAACATGGTAGTTTAGTGAGCACAGTGCCCACCCCATATGCTACACACTTGTCATTCGCCTTCCGCTTGGGGATTCAGAGCAGCATGGTAGCTGGCTCCACCCACCCTCCCTTGCTAGCTCAGACATCAGTCGCTAGTCAAACCTGGGCGGCCTGTGCCATAGTCAATGATTTAGCCCTATATGCCAGTAGAGCTGGTTCTTGGGACAGACATTACCAAGAAGTATACTGTGTGTCTGTCGGTGTGTGTACACATGATGGGGAGGAGAATAGAAGCTCTGCAAACAGGGTTGAAATTTAAGGCTATAGTCTTAAGTATGAATGAGGAAATTCCAAGGCTAACATGAATGGCAACCAAAGTCAAAATACTGTGGGAGTAAGCAACAGTGCCGTCTACACAAAAAGGATGACAGACACCAGGGGTGTTTACATAAACCCCCTAATGTGGAAATGGAAGACCACAATGCATGAGCTATGGTTCCCAATTGAAAATTTTCTGTAATATCACAACTGGAGGGGTGGAGGATGGTGGACTATTCCACTTATCCAGCATTCACATCCCCCATCCAGTTCCTCAGATGTTAACAAAACATTCTTCATTGTCAGCAGTTACATGCACGTCAGTTAACATTAACATTTCAGTAAAGTTTAAATTAAAAACTTACAGAATTCTGTTTCTGCTTAGTAAACCAAGTGCTCAAGTCTTAATGTGTTTTATGATTATTTTTTTTATTCATTTCCAGCAAACTGAACAATTGGCAATTATTTTTCTTAATTACAGATCTCCTGTGATAACTCACACTGCAGTATATTAACATTCTAAGCCATTCAGGAAAGCAGTTTGGCAAGAAATGGTATGTGCTCTTTAGGGGTGTCTCTCAGTTCAGGTCAAGTCTTAGAGGAAAGACAAAGTAATTCATTGTGCTGTGTGGACTCAAAGCTGAAGGAAGGCCTGTGAACATGTAAGGGAGGCAAAAAAGACAGTCTGCAAGTCCTTTAAAAATGAACAGAAACAAAACTTAATGCAGTCTCTATTTTACTCTTAAGCACAACGAGGGCTAGAGGAAGAGGGCCACTGAGGCAAGGAAGTGACAGGAGGTCAAAATACTGAAACGATCACATGAAATACCTACCAAACTGCACAGCTTTTATAGTGCACCTCAAATGAGCTCACCAAGGAATGAAGAGCCTACCCTACTAACGTTCACTGAGAAGCATAAGCAACACTAAAGTTGCAGCCACAAATAGCTGATAAAATAAAGGTCACTTGGAGGGAATTTAGAAAGTTATTATCCCTTTAATAGCTGTATAAGGAACTGTTCAGATCACTTAACCAGTTTAGATCAGCAATTCTTCCCAGCAGATAAAGACTGCCTGCAAGTCAATTTATGTCACACGTCACCCAAAGTCAATCTGAAATCTTTCTATTCACAAGCCACACTGGAGCTATACTGTGTCACCAAACAACAATACATCATCAAACAGCTTAAGAGGTAGAATTACATACAAGTGTTGCAACAGCTGGAAAAACTTTGAACTGATGCTTTGCTTATAACCTTAAGCAGCTTTCAAGAATCTGCTCAACAGAGTTATACATTTATCAAAACTATCTACCACAACTTATGAACAAAGTATTGTACAAGATCTAGGTGTACAATTCTAGGTACGTCTGTGTCCTATAATTCCTTCACAACCGCAGTTACATGCAGCACTACAACCATCAGCGGTCTGTATTTCAATTTAATGAATTAGTCTACAACAACAACAAAAAAAAGACCTGCGGTGGTGGTGCTGCAGTAGCGTTGTCGCCTCACAGTAAGACGCTGTCCAGTTCGATTCACAGCTAGAGCGTCTTCTGCGTGGAGACATGTGTGAATGGGCGTACCTTCGTTGAAGGTTGTGCGTTAGGCCTGGCAAGCCGGTATGTAAAAATCAACTGCCAATCATTAGCAGACCGGAGTTCTGCTGTGGCGACCCCTAACCGGGAAAAGCCGAAAGACACAAACAGTCTATAACAAAAAAATAAAACAAATACAAAGTTCAATATTCTCTTTCAGGTCCAATACTTGGTTTAACTATAACTGCATCCATTTAAAGGATAATTAGATACATATACTGCAGCTAGGACAAACGGTCTTAACCATAGCAACATAAGAAATTTAGATATACACTTACATTAAATTATTTTTTTGTAAACCAAATAATGGGTCAAATTAATAGCAAAAGACAATGACTCCTGGCTTAAGTCAGTGGATATGTCCAACAGCTACAGAGTATGGCTACAAAGCAAATGTTACACATGGGTAGGTACCTTAGTAAAGGAATGAAGCACTCTGGTAGCTGTGCATCTACATGCCCAGTTAAAAGATTGCAACATCTTGGTTCAAAAGACATTTAGCAATTCTGCAAAATAAACTCTTCCCCTCTAAGATTTTAAAGTAGTTTTATACAAAATGCAACAAGATGAGCACTTTCAAGTTGTATGGCACAGCAGAACCAAGAACAAGCAGCTGCTGGTCAACCATAATCATACAAAAATGTTTTACTCACAAAGCGCATCAACTTGGAAAAGCTCACTCAGTCTCTGCCACAGCAGGCAGTGAGGGAAAAGTTAGTTTTTGCTTTCTTGTACTTTTTATTGCTTCACTGCCTTCTATTTTGTATACTGTGATTTATTTTCTTTGCACTATGTTTTACTTGTATTCTGCTTTTAATTGCATATTTAAATTAGGAAATAGACTACAGCTGTCTCCATTGTGAGTAGCACAACAAATAAAGTTCTTCACCTTCCCACACTGACACTTGTGTTTTTAACTTCAACTGTCTTTCTAGCTGCCTGCCACTTACGTTAATTTGGTCATATATTTCCTTCCCTCTTCTCTTTCATAGGCTACTGTGAGAAAGCACAAAATCATTTTGTGAAATCACTCCCATTCAGCAATTTTAAGTTTAGAGGCCATCCCACTGTATTCCATAGAGCCAGAATACAAAGTGCCCACTTCTTCTGATCTCAGTGTTCCTCTTAAAATTAGTGTCCTTCCTCTTAGATAGCCAAAGCTTAAGTTACCCCCTCTGTCATACTCAGCTGGTTAGTGCACACTGCAACCCCCCAGATATTAACCATTTTTTTCCATCTTACCTTTAAAATCTGCAACATCTACACCAAGACCAGTAATTATTGAACAGCCCACACTGTGCCTCTCAGTAGTCATCTTGCAATTAGTGCTTCTGTTTTCTTCCTGCTGATATATGGAACACAAGGCCATTTCCTGGACTCTACAGATCACTGGAAGGTCTAATAACTGCGTCATACTTGCCAGCTTGAAATTTGTGCTTATATTTGTGGGCAGTTATATGTCTGGGTTTGACCCTCCTGATTGGTCTGGTTGGTATTCAAGGCATCTACCAGAAAAAGGCTACAAGAAAACTACCAACCCTAGGACAAGATTGTTGATCACCAAAGAGACCGTGGTCTGCTTTTCATCTTGAGACTGGTGCTACTGTTTTGCTTCTGGTGAGAGAAGCAAAGGGGAACTGTACTCTAGCAGTGAGAAGCTGTGGTGAGACCAGTACTACTAGTAGCCTAATCAGGAAAATCCTCTCTTTTCATCATTCTTGATGAGCTCATTTTTTTGCAGTAAGTAATGCTTGATTTGCTGCTGTCTAACCTAACTTCAGCATATCTCCCTAAATGCTTCATCCATAAATGAGGGTCTATTTATTGGTTTCCCCTCAAGTGTTTGACAGTGCCCTGTATAGACTCAGACACCTTGAGCTGACATTTTCCTGTAAAGGCACCCTTGAAGTTTCAACAATACCTAGTTGCACACAGAACACCTAGTTTAAAAGGACAAACACACAGAAAAGCTAGTTTGCAGTGACCATCACTGGCCCCAGAGCTGCAAACCAAATACTACTGACGTTATATTCTCACTCTAACCATCTAAATCAGTAAAAATGATCTGTTGCCAAGGATATGGCCTCTCCCACTATCTCCACTACCAGCTTGGTGGATTTCACCATCATGAGACAATGCAAAAGTTGCCTCATGTTTACTGACTAGTTACTCTCAAACTGATATGGTATGTGAGAAATGTATTTATACAATGTCACTGGAGACCAAGCTCTCACATAAAAACACTAAAGGTCAATCAGGTTGTCAGTAGAACACATGCTGCACCAATTATACACAGACAGACCTACATATGCGGAGGCATTTAAATGGAACATTCCTAAACCCCAAAGACCTCCTAAACAAAGTACAGATAAATATTCTCAGCAGCCCCAAAAGCACTCTAAAAAAACACCACCCAAACCAACATATACAGCCATATCTCATGAAGCCTAAGCCAATAAGACAAGCCCACCACACAATCAAATATTCTAGACTTTAGAGACTTCATTGCAAAAAGTACTTGTGTCTCCCTCAAGAGGCTGAGGTAAGAAGAAAGTCACAGAGAGTTGCTTAACAGGGGCCAGGATCCACCGCATTACACAGGCACTCAGGTTACTGGACGACAAGTACCAGTATGACTCGGTCATAGTCCATGTGACTATAACTGAGCTGAGATGTACCTCCCTAGACTATGTGAAGAGAGACATCATGAAGCCTGTGATGATACGAGGCATTGCCGGCTATGCCAGGAGGAGAAAGTAGGGCTGTGAGTGTGCAACATATGCCAGAACAGCTAGCTGGAATTTTGTAAAGAATTATAAAAGTCATTTGTTTATCAAAATGACCTGCACATACGCTTGTGTTGAAAAATGTATTTACAGATGCGTGTGTTAAAAATGTACCAATAATGTGCCCTGCTGCACAAAAAAAGAAATGTACATGGCATTATTGTAACTGTTTCAATGTATATGTTTAAAAGAGAATACTGAAAGATAAGAGGTTAATCTCAATCCACCTAACTTTGAAAATAGTTACGAATTAAAATTACCTGCCTTAGGCCATTAAGATTGCATCTTACTGTTCTCAATGAAGCCAGACACAAAAAGTCTGTACCAGGAAGCTTTCTGTACTGTCTTTGGGATGAACTAATAGCTACTTTGGAAGTGTGGAGGTTTGAAATTGTTTTACGACTTCCAGAAGCTGCAAAAGTGTGCATTACCGACACATTTGCCAAATCTTGACAGTTTCTAGTAAAGGGGGTTGTAGGTGAACCAGAATTCAGACAACCAGACATACGTGATGGCATTCTGTAATCTAGAACAAAAATTATATTTAATACTAGACGAGACTGAAGTCTCACTGCAGTCCGTTTTTGGAACCTGACAGAGAAGGACCCCCTCACCTACTGCATCTTGCCTTGCTCATCAAGAATGATGAAAAGAGAGGATTTTCCAGAGAACCAGGGAATAGTAATTATTTAGATCAGTCAGGAAAATATAGTGAGATTAGTTAAGTACTGTTTTTCTCTGTGAATCCATTCATCAGTATTATTTTAATATTTCCTGTGACAAACTCTGGTTTACTGTAAACAAATACTTCATATTCCAAGGTTCTTTTATTAATTAGTAAATATATTCAAACTTTTCAATGCAGCTGGTCTTTTAGATAATATTTTAACCTCTGAGAGTACTTATATATATATATTTTTTTTTTTCTTGGTGATAGCTCTGGCCACTCATCAAAGCCTTACTGTTAGTCAAACTACCATTTGTATTAATATTAATTTCACTCAGTATAATTCGGCACCCTTGCAAGAGCCTTAGAGTAGCTAGCTTTGGAATGTCTGATAGTGGTTCAAATACCTTGTAGTCTGGGCAGGAGGAGGAATACTTAGTAAATCTGTGCTAGCCTTTCCCACGGGTGTGTGTGTGTGTGTGTGTGTGTGTGTGTGTGTGTGTGTGTGTGTGTGTGTGTGTGTGTGAAAATCAAATTTCAAAGAGTGTGTGTCAACTGTTTGAAGCAGGGACATGAAGCACTGGTTTTGCACATTCGGATGAGATCTCAATTCTAGCTATGGCAATTGGGAGTCTCCCTTCTCTCTACCAAGATCCCAAACACTGCTGATGAAAAGATCTACTCGATATATAGCTTTTTTTTTTTTTTTTTTTAATACTTGTTCTACTGGCAGCTAGGACTGGACTGCATTGTTTTTCTTGAATTCTCTTAAATATTGTCCTGAAACATTTGAAACAGTAAATTTAAGCATATCTAGGGATGTTATACAGACTTTTTACAGCAAGGTTAAAAATGGAATTTAACACTTTGGGGAGCAGATTATTGTCCACAAAGATTTCAATGTTTAAATTTCTCTTCAAAAGTATGGCCTTTCACACAGTTTGAAACTGACCTTCCAAAGCAATGTGCAGCAATCTTTTCCCCATATTTATTGAAAGATAAATTTAA
>NC_056744.1:60620746-60764786 GCF_019279795.1 Protopterus annectens | reverse complement strand
CCAGTCCCGGCGGACCAAAGAGGATTCGGAACTTACTCAAGGTTCTTTTTAGTTCCAAAAAAGACAGGGGACTGGAGGCCAATTCTGGACCTAAGCAAGCTCAATGCTTTTGTCAAGAAAGAAAAGTTCCGGATGGTCACGCTTCAATCGATCCTTCCATTCTTACAGAAGGACGACTGGATGTGCTCAATAGATCTAAAGGACGCGTACTACCACATCAAAATGGCCAGAGCGTCCAGGGATCACTTGAGCTTCCGGCTGGGAGCCAGTCACTTTCAGTTTCGAGCCCTGCCCTTTGGTCTGACCTCAGCCCCCAGGGTCTTCACCAAATGTATGGCAGTGGTAGCGTCTCACTTGAGACGCCTAGGATTCCAGGTGTTTCCGTATCTGGACGACTGGTTCCTTACTGCCACCACCGAGCGTCGACTGATTCAGGCCAGGGATTACACACTAGAACTCTGTGTTCATCTCTGAATTTCCGTAAATTTCGAAAAATCTGTATTACAGCCATCACAGCATATCTCATTCATAGGAGCAGAATTGGATACTCGTTGCTTGATTCTAAGGCTTCCTCCAGAAAGAATAGTCTCTATACAAAATCATATATCTCTTCTCCTGTTGTCCAAAAAATCCCTGGCAAAACTGGTTCTGAAAGTTTTGGGTCTCATGGCAGCTTCCCTCATTGCGATACCCTTGGGAAGACTGCACATGAGAGTCCTTCAATGGCTGCTATTTGCACAATGGTCGTTCCAACAGTTACCTCTGACACACGAAATTCACATCACGAACATCTACAAATCGCACCTGACTTGGTGGCTTCAGACTTGCAATTTCTCCGGCGGCCGACCATTTGTGCTACCCACTCCGACAGCTACGGTGACCACAGATGCTTCCCTGATAGGGTGGGGGGGCATCTTTCAGGGACAGACAGTCCAAGGAGAATGGACCAATCTAGAGTACAATCTGCACATCAATGTTCTGGAGATGAGGGCAGTGTTTCTAGCGTTGCAACACTTTTCTCCCCTTCTACCTCTAGGGACCATTGCAGTTCAGTCGGACAACATGTCCGTAGTCTGGTACATAAACACACAAGGGGGAACCAAATCTTATCAATTATGCAGAGAGGCCATGAGAATTTGGCAATGGGCAGAGTCCACGGGTCGCTTTCTGATAGCAACGCACATCCCGGGGTTATCCAACGTCATAGCGGACAGGTTGAGCAGAGCCATCCTGTTACCTCACGAGTGGTCCCTCAAACGAACAATTGCGGACATGATATTTCGCAAGTGGGGCCAGCCTTGCTGCGATCTGTTTGCATCTCCAATGAACGCCAAATGCAGAAGCTACTTTGCCCTATTACCCCCTCCAGGGGAAGTCCCCAGGGACGCTCTGATTCACGAATGGCCCCCGGGTCTCCTGTATGCCTTCCCTCCTATACCTCTGATTCTAAAATTTCTACAGAAAGCCAACAACCTGGAGAGGACAATAATCCTCAGTGCCCCATTCTGGCCTCATCAAATTTGGTTTCCCTTTCTTCAAGCACACCAAATACGGGAACCCTGGATCCTGGACCCGGAGCCGGATCTACTGATCCACTCGTCAGGGGCTCCTCACCCGTCACTTCTTTCCCTCAGACTAGCAGCTTGGCTGCTCCGCTTCCCTTCTTAGCCAGGTCTGATCTTTCTCCTGCAGTTCAAAATATTCTAGTGGCTTCTCATAAAGCTTCCACTACAAAAACTTACACTAGTAAGTGGAAGCGTTTTGTACACTGGGCAACTACGCAACATTTGGATCCCTTAATAGCCCCACTGAACAAAGTCTTGGAGTTTCTATCCGTACTATTTCACCAAGGAGCTTCTCCTGCCACTTTGAGGGTTCAATTGGCTGCCATTTCAAACTTTCATGTGGGAGAAAATGGGGCGCCTATTATGGCTCATAGGCTTTGTAAGGCCTTTCTAAAAGGGTCTTTCCATATCAGGCCACCAGTCAGGGTTCCTACACCACCATGGAATCTGAATCTCCTATTATCACAGCTAATGCTACCACCCTTTGAACCGGCCTCTTCCTGCTCTTTGAAGTTTTTGTCATGGAAACCCTCTTTCTGGTAGCTATCACGTCAGCCAGACGGGTATCAGAACTTCAAGCTCTTTCCATTAAACACCCATATTTGATCTTTCACCCTGATAGGGTATCTCTTCGCACTAATCCGTCCTTTCTTCCCAAGGTTTGTTCTGTCAATAATATTAATCAGTCCATTGAGCTCCCCACATTTTTCAAGAACCATTCCAATAAGTTGGAATATATGTTACACAAGTTGGATGTTCATAGACAACTCAGATTTTACTTGGATAGAACAAAGGATCACAGAAAGACAGATCAACTCTTTATAGCTTTTGCGGACAGCAGAAAGGGCATGGCAGTGACTAAGCGAACCCTTTCCAAATGGCTATCCGATTGTATTATTTTTGTTTATACTGCTTCTGAGCAGATTTTACCCATCAAACCGAAAGGACATTCTACTAGATCAGTATCTACATCCCTGGCTCATGTGGCTCACCTACCGTTGGACACTATTTGTGCGGCCGCCACTTGGTCTAAACCACATACATTCATTACTCATTACAAAGTGGATAGGGTTTCCAGGGACAGGGCAACCTTTGGTTCCACTGTGCTCAGGAATGTTCTTCCGTGAGTTTCTCAGGATCTCGGAGCTAGGGACGCTACCCATGTGTAAGAACAAACTGCGAGATTGAACACTCTCACATATAGAAGTTATGTCCTTACCATAACGTTCCATGTGGAGTGTTCATCTCACCTTTGTTCTTACATTCCCACCCTCCCACCCTCAGGAAGAACGTCCAGTTTAGGTGTCTGGTTTGGTTCTCCCGCTTCTGTTTCTCTCAGTTGTTATGGCTGTTTTTCAGCTATGCCTTTGCATGTCTGTTGTATGTTTCATTCCCGTTGGAGTCTGGTTTGTTTGCAAACTAGATCTGAGGTAAAGGCAGAGGGGAATTGTGGGAGACAGGTTGGTCTCGAGCTTCTTCTCGATGCAGAGCTTTGCCAAGCGGCCGACTCGGAGCCGAGGATCAGCTCCGAACCCATGTGTAAGAACAAAGGCGAGATGAACACTCCACATGGAACGTTATGGTAAGGACATAACTTCTATGTCTCTGTGTTGGGAGTGTGGTGCTCTTTGACTCCATATCTTCCAGTGTGGAAGACCTGCAGCCTTTTAGATACCTTCCCTAAGACTGCACAAACAACTCAAAACTGAACACCATTTTTCCATACATACGATCTCACCCAAGGTCATATATTCCAGTAGGACCATGTTCAACTACACGTTTGATTTATTCATGGTGCAGTCAGACAGTAGATGGACCCCCCCCCCCCCATTAATACATTTCTTCATGAGTAGACCCAGTTTGCTGCTGTTGGTGGAACTCCTCATCTTGGCATTCTTTGACCTTTTATGTATTATAGCAGTAACCCATGGCTGGGTGTAGGTAATGCTGGATTTATCCATGGTTGGTGTGGTTTGGTCAGACCATCAACGATGGGTAAATCCAGCATTTACCCACACCCGATCATGGGTTATTGCTATTATACAATGACTTCATTTAAGAAAAAAGTTGCTTACTGTATTTAGATGCCTTTTTATAAGGGTAGCATGCATACCTCTCAACTGTACAGATGGTCTCAGTGTCCAGATTTTTGTCTCATATTTTTGGTCTGTTCCTCGTAGAATTTGTGGTTTTCTTGACTAATCGCTGATGATTGAAATCACTGTATATTGATGTACCTTTGAGTTTAAGACTTCATATCCTTCAGAAAATGCATGCTAACACAAATCCTGTTCTAACAACTAAGTTTAGAAGAGCTATGTTTAAAATCTGTCCCTGTTTTTGGGCCTTTGTCCCCTGATTATTTTAGGATTTTTCTAAATTTACTGCATTAATAGTTTGAGAGGTATGGTGCCATGGTGTTGCACTTTTTTCTGGTATCATGTTTATGTACTGTGCATGGGACTTGCGGTCCCATGCTTACACAGTACATCAGTGCTTTGGAGAGGACGCAGCGGAAAAAGTAAGATCTCTGTTGCTTCTTTATTTAAAAAAAAAAAAAAAAGTTTGAAATCCAGACAGTTGAGTGGTACAAGAGAGACAGGGCAGTACATGGAAAATCGGGTGAGTTTCTTTAGTTTTGTATAATGTACCTGATTTTCCTTGTATTTCTGCCCCATCTCTCTCGTAACTCTAAACTTTCCAGATTTCAAATTTCATACTTCTTGACCTGTTGGCTGAAGAAAACTGGGAAGCCATAGCATATATTAATAGAAGAAAGTCCAGATCTGACACTTTTCTATTGGTATATACTGGAGTTTACAATGGACAGGCTGGTTGGGATGACCAATCAATGTGTACATTTTTGAATGTTAATGGCCAGTTGTTATATAATAAACACTAAAATTTATAATTTAACTGTGTATGTGGGCTACATATGCCAGGAATAGTCATGTAGTGGTTCCCATTTAGTTCACTTTGTCTCTTGGGAGTTGTGGCTTGCCGCAATTAAATTTATGTGCATGATCCTAGATGGTTGTTACAGGACAGCCTGTTACACACCACCTTTTTCTTTCCAGTATTCTCTGTGCCGTATCCTTTGGTATTCAGCAGATGTCCTGTTTGCAGTAGGATTCTACTGCTGCTCTTGGCAGTAGGAGAGCCAACAGTTTTCATCCTGCTATTCCTGGCTGGCACTTCATATAGCCTGGACTTGCACCCAGACCTAGGTCACTGGCTCTGCATGTGTAGTTTGACACTGCTTCAATAGGTCTGTAGTAGTTTTTTTGCATTTTGAACTAATTTGCAAAATTTTATACAAATAAGCACTGTGTGTGGCTAAAGAAAAAGCAGTTTTAATACTCGTTGATGAATTTTAATTGGCAGCAGCAATTGGGTGGGAATGGACGCTAATTGACTCAATCTCCATGTATTTTCTCAAAATGCATTGGACTGCCATTGCAGGATTGTCTTGTGTACTAGAAAGCACAGACCATGGATAACCTAGTTTTCAGTACCCACTGAAGCAGCACACCGTTTTTTGTGAATATTTATGTTGCACTCCTGAACTGTAACAGATGCTAACCATTACACTGAAACTGCAAGCCAATAGCTGATGCTATTTTAAGGACAAAATTGTAAAGTAGTTAGCCATCACATGGAAAAAAGAAGTTAGTCGCAGTATGATTGAAAATGTTTTGTGCCAGATGAATCAAGCTAACCAACTATATAGATAACTTCTCTGTATTTTACTGTGATACATTTGCAGTAGCTGTTATGCCAGCAGAAATGTATTTCTTTTCAGTCTCAAGCCATGAATTTCATAAATGGCAGCACTCAAGTCATTTTACATAAAATAAATTCAGTAATTCATCCTGAAGTCCTGTCTTGTAAACAGGAAGTAGAAGAATTGGTAAAACAGAGGGGTAAAAATGTAGTCTGGAAGATGTATTTGTAGGATATACTGTTATATTAGGGAAGTGGGTTTGAGCCTTCATTTATAAATTCTCGTAGCTTTGAACAGGGGGGAGAAGTAGCTTTGTGTAGGTGAGACTACTTTAAAAACAAAAAAAAAAAAAGTTGTGGAAGGCAAAATGAGGGCTTGGTTTATGTTTGCTGTATTCCACTGCTGTAGAAATTTGGATTGTAGTGCTTTCTCTCCCTCTCCCGCAGCATAACCTGGAAGACGTTTCTCATTAGTCAGGGACACTGATAATGCGATTCTCAAAATATTAAATAAGTGTTCATCAGATGAAAGTGGGAAATTAAACAGAACTTGCAGACTTATCAGGAGGTATATTACCCCAAGTATATAGATATATTTATCTGTGTGTGCATATGTATGTATACATTTAATATGCATTATGCAAAATGGATTTTAGATGCAGAACTCTCATATCAAGCTGACTGTACAAGTAGTACATTTGAGAAGTACAAGCGGTGGTTCTAAAGACAAAATTCTGTGCAAATCCTGTTTAATACTCTACTCAGATTTAGGATTTTCCCCATTTTGTCCTCAGGTGAAAAATCAGTGCCAGTGCTAATAACCTGTTATCTTATTGGTACTTCTGAATTCTAGAGTCTTGGAAAGTAGACAGTTACATGAAATATATTTTCTAATGATACCCTGATGTGGAAGCAGAGTTGAGGTTTACACGTTGAGTTGGAGAATTGAGCCCTTAAGTTGGATGTGATCTTGTAGTCAACAGTGGCGGATCCAGGAATTTGAAGAGGGGGAGCAGTCTGGAAAGTAGACCAGCAGGGTGGAGGTGGAGGGTGCCAAATAGTAGGGTGGGGGCTGTGGAAAGATCACCTTAAACTGCTCTGACAACGCATATGAAAAACAGCAGTATGCATTCAGATGCATATCATTGTGATGAGGCTGTGATAGTAGAGGCAGGTAATTCCTTCCCAGCACACAACATATTTATAGGCAGTACCAGCTCTTTCAAGGCATTCCTAGATGAAATATATTTGGTTACTCATGCCAAGTCACAGTCCCCTTCAATGGTATAGCTCATATATACATTAAAATAACCTAGCAGCAAGTTCCACTGAAGTTGGCATCACCATAGCAAGTACCCTAGTAAATGTGAGTGGGCTTTGCAAGTAAATACTGATTTCTGTGAAAAAAATGAATGAGTGGGTTCAACTAATTAATAACAAGTAAATCCCCAAAAGCAAATGCTTGGTTCAGCTACAAGCAATGTGACATCTGACATATACAGTCTTAACCTTTTTTTCAGTATACGAGAGTCTCTAAAATTCACTGCTATTACTTTTGTCTTCATTGTATTCAACTTGGAAACCGAGAACATACCAAACTGATCCAAAAACTTGAGCTAAAAACTTTATCTAAATTTACCAGACAAATTGTCAGCAAAGAAATATTTATTTATACTTCACAGCCCCATACCATACCATCATCATCACCCCCCTTCCCATTTTCTTCATGAGATTGAAGTGTTATGTAAATTCTCGCCACCTATCTCAATTCCGTGCCATTTTCCCATCTTTTTCAGCAATCATGCCTAACTGTCACAGGTCACCTGTCACATAGTCCATCCATTTTGCTGACTGCCCTCATCAGCTTTTCTCATCTTGTCAGTCCCAAACGTTCTTTACCAGATTGTCTTCTAGTTTTCCTTACACATGCCAGAATCACCATAATCTGTTCTCTTTTACTTTCTCTGGAACTAGTTTGGTTTCTGCTCTGATGCCCCCATTTCATTATTTGTCCCACAGTGTGCATTCAACCATTTGTTTCAGGCACTTTGTCCCCATCACCTCTAGCTTACTTATCTATTCAAAAATAGAAGTCAGCCCCAGCATCTTAACATAAGTACCTTCATATCATCCCATACGTGGTACATGGCATGTCCAAAATCCACTTTAAATCTTGGATACATTCATCGCAACATAGCATCGATGTAAGTGGTGAAAGCTGTGACACCAACAACAAACTGATGAAAATGACAGACTGTAGACCGGACTGTCAGCAGTTAAATAAATGCATTTATTTAACTACTGACAAGTCTGGTCTACAGTCTTTGTCATTTTCATGAATGTAAATTGGGACAGCAAGTAGCCTTTGGTGCAGAATACTATTTTTTTATTCCTACACCATGTAGATAAATAACTAGCACTGCAGTGCAGCATATGTGGGGTGCTTTACTCCAGAGTGCATTATCCTTTGAGTGAGGTGTTAAACCAAGGTTCTAACCTGCTTATAACCTGCTTGAGATGGTGGTGGTGGCTCAGGTGGATTCCATGGCACCTACCAGAAAAAGCAGGGAAAATTCCTGATGCCCTGACCAAATTTCCCCAAGTAGTGTAAATACCACTTTGGGCTTCCCCTGAAAAGAGTAGGACTAACCTGGTCAACAAAAGATAAATAAAATAAAAAGAAATTCCAGTCTTTCATACATATTGCTATGCTTTCAAGAAAAACAATTATTTTCCTCCATTATTTTTCTAGATCCTTTCAGTAAGGTTCAATGGAGTGGGTAAATTAAGACTTTGACTTTTTATGCCATTACAAATTGCAACGATGTAGACATCCATTCCAGCCTAACACCCTTGTACATCCACTGTGATATCTTCTAATGTCACAGAGCACTGGCTGCAAATCAGTAATATTACTCTCTCTGTATCTTACACCATGAAAAGAACAAGCTACTTCCCAGGATCAATAGTTCCTCAACACTGCAGCATGTTCCTGTTCCCCTAAATGTGTGTCTTGCAGGCTATAACAAAAGGCTCAAATGTCCTTAAATAACCCAGTGTTGTAAACCTTTTAAATGAATTATCAGTTCATTTACTTTGAGACAAACCCAGAACCAGGTCATGGTCAAATGGAGCCCTAGATCAGGGCCCCCAGAGCAGCCTCTCCTGCAGCGATCACCTATCCACCCCTTAAAACAGCTCCCTCCCCCCAGCCATTCCAGTGTCCCATTACTTGGCTATTTCTCCTCCGTTACCATAAACACTGTCAGTGTGCATACTGTTTTATTTATTTCTGCAATTATTACAGATATTGAAATAGAATAGCACAACACCAATAGCCATTTGCTAAACAAGCAATGCAGTCTTGCAAAGAAAACACTTAGCATGAGCAGTAAATTTCTCTGTCCTTAAAACTCATTCATTGAAATAGCATTAAAACCCACATTCAAAGAAAATGCATCTGGCCAGTGTAGGATTTTTATTTTTGGGCTGTTTTCAAACCATATGCCCCTTGCACACATTTTAGGGTGCATACATACATGTATTTGTTGCTTCATTCACCTTCCTGATTGTACTAAATTATATTCCTTGTATAATATGGCACTTAGTAGAGTGTTTTATAAATTTGTAGTTTTGAACATTCTTCCAGTAAGCAATGAAACAAAATGTATAAACTAGTAATGACAAAAATACCCATTTCAGAAAAATGCAACCATAAAAGGCCACTCAGACTTCTGTCATTACAATTCACCAATAGCAGTCAATAAACACAATTGCTGCAGAGCTAAAAGTCATGTGAATAATTCCACACTAAAGAGTTCTGTAACTAATGAAGAGGTTGCCACTGGCAAGCAGCTTTATATTTCTGTTTCATCTACAAATTCAGTGTCTCCTGCCTTTGAATTAATTGCCTATCTTACATTAAGAAATGGTTAAGCTGATAATATTGACAGACCCACAACTGGTTCACAGTTATTAGGCATCTCCTGCAAAGTATGTAGATCCCCTGTCCCGCCTTAAAATGCACCAAATAATCAGCAATCAAAAGGTCTCTGCAATATCAGCACTCGTCTACATGGGGTGGGAGTAGAATACACAGCCTTCTGTTCCAAAGGCAATTATACTACTAACACTGCTTTGAAATTCAACAGCACAAACAGCGACAGTCAGTTGCTAAACAAAGCAGTTAGTTGCACCATTGAAAACAGACTTAGCATGAGCAACAGTAAACTTCTCTTCCTTTGAAACTCACAATTCCATGAAAATGAACTGAAACACATAATCCCTTGAAAATGCACTGAAACTCACAATTCCTTGGAAATCTACTGAAACAAACTCGCAATTCATTCAGCAGTCTGGTGGTGTAGAAAATTCATGTTCTTGCCCCCAGTGAAATTTCATAATTCCTTCAGCAGTCTGGAAGTTGGTGTACAGGATTTAGGCTCTTGTCTCCACTGAAACTCACAATTCATTCAGCAGTCTGGTAGTTGATGGAGAATTCAGGCTCTTGTCTCCTGTAACCAAGTTACAGGGTCAACCCTGATCAAGTTAATTGACTAACGTACCCCCCCCCCCCCCCCAGCTAGGACATGGTTCCCTATTGCGTTGTTGAGCACTTAGGTTGTCGAATGCTTAAACATCGGCACCTAAACGTTGACAGTTGACAATAGTGAATGGCACATATTCGGGGATTTGCCCTTTCCTCAATGTGGAGCAATCTCTGAGTCGGTATATTTAGTTAGGAGGTGTGAGGGCACAGCCCCCCACATTGGGTTGGGGTGGCAAAGCCCCCCCCCCCACACTATGTTTTCATGTGTGTGTTTATTTTGGTTACAAACGGCCACGCAAATTCTTTCCCTAGGAAAGAATTTGATTATGTGGCCATTAATTATTTTAACATTTCGATGCTTAGGTGCCAATGTTTTCGGATTCGGCAACCTAAGCTGTCAATGTTGTAATGTAGACCCCTAGGACATGACATACCATACCGCTCTACCTCTTAGAGCAAGAAATCTGAACAAAGTCTGAAATAATGGAGATGGTATGGCCCAAAAATAGAGAGATTTTAAATATTGCTCTTTTTCACTTGGAAAGTTGTTTGAATAGCAGGATTTGTATTTGCATGCAATTTACGAATGATATGAAGTCTACGCACATGCGCACACACACCACACAGTGTCAGTTGCCCAGCTGGTAGCACACTTGCCTTTGGTGCAGAAGGCTGTGAGTTCCACTCCAAACAGATCAATTGCTAACACTAGTGCAGGGTAAGAGGGGTGTTGTACTCATGAGTGTGCCATCCTTAGGATGAGATGTTGTGGTCCTATTTATCTGAGTTGGTGGTATCTCAGGAGTTAGTATTAGGGTTAGCATGCATAATGAGATAGAGCAGCAGCCCTGACCTTACTTTAGAAAGACCCTTTCCATAGCTAACCTATTATACAAGACACTTTAACTTATAAAACACACATGAACATATACACAACACTGCATCTATCATATTACATAACCCTTACTCTAACCCTAAGTCATACATACCTAATTGTCTCACAACACTAAATCTTTTTCCCTTACCTAAATCATCCATCCATCCTCAACCCCTTTTCCTATTTTTTACACTTCCACAGTGACAATAATCTCGCGCCAGTTTTTAAACTGCTGGGTGACTAGCCCTGCCTTGGTATTTCATCCGTACCACTCACTCGCACCTATGGTCAGTTTACACTGTTTGATCCACCTACTGCATGTCTTTGGCATGTGGGAGGAAACCCATGCAACTGAAGGGAGGACATGCAGACTCCTCACAAAATGCACCCCAGTCAAGAATTGAACCGGAGAACTTCTTGCTGTCAGGCAAAAAAAAAAAAAAAAAAAAAAAAAAAAGGAAAAAATGTGATCACTTAAGAAAAAAAATAGAACATTAATAAATACAAGAACAAAAGATAAACTGCTGTAGTTCAGAATCGTAGTACCATTCTTATGAAAATACTACAAGTTAAATTAAAGCTTTTCACATTTCCACGTACTTTGTCAGACTTTCAAGCTTACTTGCATAATATGCCACAACATAATTTTTTTTTTCACTTCCATTTAATCACCTTAAATGTTGGAGAATCAATGCAAATCTTGTTAAAATGTTTAAGAATCTGGACACATGCATACAGAAAATATGAAGATGTTAAGAAGCAAAAATAAGAACATAAAAATGTCACTTCATTGACAAGTCAATGAGCCAATTAAGACACACTACCAGAATCTAGCCAGTTCCCCAGTTCCACCCCATTCTAAAGAATGTCACAGATATGCGGATAATGTCACCATTGCCACAATCTATCAAAATAAACAGGTAACTAAATGAAGCAGTACACCAGTAAAAAACGACATACAAAGCAACTAATTACCAAGTTATTAAAGCTTTCTTAATCCATGTACCCTCTGCATTCTCCTCAAAATAAAACAAAACTGATGAATATTTTGACTTGTGCTCTTTATTTCAAAATACAACATACTAGGAAAACTATGTAAGAGGAGTAATGTATGATGGGGGTATTCATCATGGTAGGATTTAGAATTGCATAGCATAAATTTGGTCCTGGAGATGAAACCTAGCTAAGGCATGACTAAACCCTACCCTAACATATAATTCTTATCCTTATATCATATAATGTGCAACTCTAAAAACATTTGGGTTTTCTTGTCTTCTTCAATTGATTTGCCTCACCTTTCTGAACTCAAATTCCCTCATTATGGTTCTGAGTTTTTTCCTGTGGCACTGCAGATCTCTGGCAGCAATTGCTGGATTTGGATCTCTCCAGTCAACTGAAAGGCGATGGTCATTGAACATACAGAGCTCTCGCTCAGCGGAATTGGCTAGTTTAAATTCCACGCGCAAGTGCAGAATGTATTTACATCCGCATTGATGTTTGTGTGCGAGATGCACGCACAGTCCTCCTTAAAGAAGACGACGCTGCCACTGTGGATGTAAACACATTTCACACACATGATCGGAATTTTTATTTTCGAAATGCTTTTTCTTTTCTTTCTTTTTTTTCTAGTCGCAGGTTGTGTGGGTTAGCAAAAAGGGGGAGGTGCCAAGGCCTAAATCCACCACTGCTCAACTTCTGAAGTCTTTGTTCTCTGTGAAGATTGATTATTTTGCTAGCTGAGTGATAAAGACGGTATGATGGTGGGGGTAGCTGTCAAGGGTGATAAGGCTTTTTGCCATGTTACTACTGCTATAGCTGCAGAGTAATTGGAATTGATGCTGCAGACCTTAGGACTGCTTGACACACGCAATTATTCCTTGATGCCGAATCCCTTGCAGTCCCCCTCAAATGCATTGCTTCAGTACATTAAAAGGAATATATTCATTCTTACCACATATTTGAATATGCAGTGAATACTTCTGGCCATTTTCAAGGGAAGATTCTTTTTGTGAAGTAGAATGTTGCCTCACCTAGGTTTTGAAAAATCTTTTCTGTGTAATGAAAGTTCTTTTTTTTCTGTTTGAGTTACTATCATGTGGTCTGTTTTAATCCTCAGTCAGGGTTCATTTGTCGGCCGTTTCAGCATGTCTGCCCATGTATCCTCATGTTTTAATGCATTTTCATATGAAAACGTTTTTGAAAGGGGTGTTGCGTAAGAAAGCAGAGTGCCAGGCCGCCTACCTGCTTAACTCATTAAACTACTTGCAACTGCAAGGTGTTTTTATTCCCCTCAGAGGGAGAGCATCATAGAGAGCGTCTCCTAGACCTAGTGGTTGTACTCTGTTTCTCATTAATCATGTTAGCCTGTGGGTCACAGTTGGGGATACCAGATTAGACTCGAGCTTTTTGGATTACTTTTGTTTCCTAAAAAAATAGTTGTCTTATCCTTGGGATTCTAATTTTGTGCTAGAAAAGTAATACATGCTGCATTTGAACCAGCTCATCAGGCTGACTTGAGGTTCGTGACAAGTAAAACAGTCTAATTGCTCTGAGCCCTGGACGAAGATCCGAGTTGCAAACTCTCCGGGTGGTTCTAACTTCTCTTTTCCACAAATATATGCTTTCTTTATGCCTAAATGGTGTCAGTTTACCTTAAACCAAGCTATCCGTATCTGTCTTTTCAGAACCTAAAAATTAGGAAGAAAAGATGCTCCATACCTTGATGTCCACAAAAAACTCAGTCTTGACAAAGCAATTTCTTTCAGAGCTTCTTGTAAGTGAATTTCTTGTGAAGGTAAGATAAATGACAACCTGTGTAAAAACAGGCCATTTCCAAAGAGTTCTCATGCTTTTACCTTTTGACCTGATGTCTCTTCCTCAATGGAAGGGCTTTCAGATCTGTATTGTATCCAACTTCTGACACTTCAAAATTTTGGATCCAGTACTCAGGCTCCTTCCCTTACCCACCATCCTCTTGTAATGAGCCTGTTACTTCCAGATATCATTTGCTGAGGGTTATTTTTGGGAGATAAACTATTTTTTCTTGTTACTCCTATTTCATTTCTCTCTGCTTTCTATCTGAACAGCAGGAGTTCCTTTCCTGCATTTACCTCCCATATTTTTAAAAAAAAAAATTCTCTTTGATGCCATTTTGATCATATCTTTGTCTCTCACAGTTGGTTCTTTTGACTGAGGGTTTTCTTTTAGAGTTGCTGTTGCTGCTGCCGTTCACTGGTTACAATGTCTGAAAAACTTATGTGTTTCAAAAGGTTTTGTGACAAGCTGCAAAATTCTGATGTTCATCAGAAGTGTGTTTGGGGGCTGCATATCTGGAAGTCCAGTGTACCATTTGTGAGGCTTTTGGCCCCCAGGCTATTGTCACTTGTAACAAGTTATCTGTGATAGATTTTTTGAAGGAGAAGGTAATCCTTCTCACTGTTCTGGTCCCTCTGCTTCTTCACCTTCCAAGAAGCTATCTGATCATGATAAGAGTGAAAAACCTGAAGGAGGAAAAAAAAACAAAAGTTGCTTTAAAAAAAAAAAAAAAAAAAAAAAGTCTCCAGAGCACTGTCCTTCCTCAGCTCCACCTCCAAAGGTTACAAAATCCTATAATCTGTTTTTTGTCTTGGAAGTCCTCATCAGATCCAGTACTTTACTTCTCCCATAGATGTGATTTTCTCTGAGGCTGATATTCCAGTGGTTGAGATCTCCAATTCTCTGAGATCCTTCTGCTGGATCTCCATGTGTTCTTCCTTTGCTTAGCCTGGTTCTCCAGGAGTTTTTCCAAAGTTGATATGGACTTCAGGAGGAAATTTCTCAGGACCCAAGACCAGCTGGGGGTCCTCCCGGCTTTGACCCCCTGTCGTGAAGTGCAACTTCTTCCGCAGTCCACCCTGCAGCTTTAGTGCCTTTGGATTTGAACTCCCTTCTGGGGCATGTCTTTATCAGAGCAGAAGACATGGCCTAATTCAACTACAATTTCCTTGATTTGGTCATCTCTAACTCTTTTTTGGAGCATTTTGAATCAGAGACTAGTAGTAGATGTCTTGGGGGGTTGCTTCTGGGCAGATACCTACAGATCCATTCTTTCTCTTCAGGAGCTTTGGCATTGGCAGCTCTGGTCTATTAGACTGTGAGCCAAGCCAAGTGGTTTCTCAGGATGAGCCTTACCCAGGGGTCTTGGTTCCCTCTGTGATGCTCCCTGGATCCATCTCTGCCTTTAACAATTTTGAGACTGCACTCTGTATCCAGAGAACATGCTTCCCTTTCTAGCTCTGATCCTTCCTTCCCATGTAGGATTTCCCTGGGCCTGAGCTTTCTCATCTGGTCCTTTCAGGGCAGCCAGCACCTAAAAGCCTTGAAACTATTCTCATTGAGGAACCCCTGACTGCTTCTGAGTCCTTTCAGGAATATCCCACCAAAGAAGTGCACTGGAGGCACATTGATTCCTCTCAGGAGTCCTTCACAGAAGATACAGACTTAAATGAAGGGAAGGCTCCCCTAGAGCCCCTCTTAAGTGTGTAATGTTTGGAGAAATTTTGAAACTGGTCAGACAGAAAGGGGGGATGGTACAATGAAGCATCTTTCCATGAGAAGTTTGTATTCCTTGAAGCTTTTGGGGCTGGGCACATCCAAATCTTTTGTAATTCCTCCTGCAGATGAAATGGTAGACCTGATCTCCAAACTGGCATGAAAGGAACTGGACATAGCCAGGCCTATCCTTTGTAAGCCTTATAAATTTGTCAAAGGATGGTCTCCACTGGAGCAAGGGCACTGCCATGGATTCTGTGGTGGTGGCGGCCATCAAAAAGGAACTGGCAGGAGAGAGTTCCACCATCCCATCTGCTAAACAGGAAGTCTCATGCATTGCACAGGTTTGGGAAGGGAGTCTATTCTTCAGTGACCTTTGCAGTTAGGGTGCAGTATTTGCCACATGTCACTAATTTTCAGAGATTTTACCAGTGAGCTCTCCAAATCTGTCAGTTTCCCTGTCTGAGGACCAAAGGAAATTCTTTGATTTGCTGTTGGCTACCCTTCAGTCTTTATCCAGTGTCTAGAGGTATCTGATTTTCAATGCTAAGGAAAGTGCTTTTAGGGGAGGGGGCACACGTATTACTGGTAGGAGACATGCCTGCTTTGTGGCTTTGCAGAACATTTCAAAACCTCCTTTTTTTAATGCCCCGTATGATGGATCCGACACTCTCTTTTTGGTCCAGAAGTCAAAAACATTTTGCAGAAGTGAACAAAACAGTGTTGAGAAGTGGCTTTGGTTCTGTAAGTCACATGTTTGTTTTTTTCCCCCCTCCCAGGCTGTTCTAGAGATAGTCCCCCACAGCAGAGGGGTGGAACTCGTATGGTGGATGTTGTCCTCCAGCAGAGGGGGGGGGGGGTCTGCAGAACCAGGTATTTCAGGGTTCCTTCTCCGAAGTCCCTACCAGTGCCCCTGAATGTTTGCCTGAATGCGGCTCTGTGGAGGCGGTCATCGGGGGATGCTTATACCCACATGTCCACTCAAGATGTATGGGTGTAGAGGATAAACCACAGTCTTTCATTTCCTTCATTCCCCTATTCCCACAATGGAGCTTTCTGATGTTCCACCCTTGCAAAGTGAAGCGGTCCCTTCAGAAATAAGGAAGCTTGTAATGAATAGTCATCCAGGAGGTCCCACCAGACCAGAAAGTATCTGCAGTTTCCGAGATTTTTTTTTAGTGCCAAAGAAAAACTGGGACCAAATGCCAATCCCAGATCTTGGCTGTCTAAAAATTAGTTTGTAAGGCAAACAAAAATATTGGATGGTCATAGTCTAGTCTATTCTCCCTTTGCTAAGGGAAGACTATTGGATTTGCTCGACTGACTGCTAGGAAGAGTGGTAACACACCAGCTCACCTCTGTTTGCAGGTGTTCTGAGTGTTTCCCTTATCTGGATGACTAGCTCACAGCTGCCCCCACCAGGAATCTGCTTGTTCCAGCCAGGGACTCCTTGCTGCTCCTTTACTTAGATATGGGGGTCACAGTAAATACAGAGAAGTCCAAAAACCATCCTGTTCAGTCCTTGGAATTTATTGGAGCTCTCTTGGATTCAAAACTTCAGATTGCCAGGCTCTCTAAAACCATGATTTCAGTACTTCACAAGCAAGTCTTAGTGGTGCTTTCTTTTCAGAAGCCAGCAAGACTGATCCTATGACACTTAGGCTGCATGCATTTGTGATCACCCTTCTCCCACTGGCTAGATATTACATGAGTTGTTCAGTAGTCTAGCAGAGCCCATCCCATGTATTTTAAAGTATACAGCTAACATTTGCAGGTCCCATATCTGATGGTGGTTGAAGTTGCTGCTTATAGGTCAGGGACATCCTTCTTTTCTGCCCTCACCCCAAGCTATGGTGGCTATGGATGATTTCCACCTGGGGTGGGTGGGGAAGCATTTCCTGGAAGGCACGTGGCCACCTGGCAGAGGTTAGCCTTCACATCATTTTGGAGAGCAGTGGTCTTCTTAATGTTGAGGCATTTTATGACTTCAATCTCCTCTGGTTCAATATGTATCCAGACACATGCCAGTGGTTTAGTTTATCAACAAACAAGGGGGCTCTCACTGCTTATGTCACGAGGCCATGAGGGTGTGGCAGTGGGGTTTGTCTTTCCACTGTTTTCTCATTGCAAAGCACATTCCAAGGAAGCCCAGTGTTCTAGTGGACAGGGTTGAGCAGGTCTAGCCTCCTTCCTTAGAGTAGTACCTCAATCCAGTGGAAATGGAGTGAATATTCAGCTGTTGGGGTCAACCATGATTTGATCTGTTTGCATCTCCCACAACACCAAGTGCAACAAATACTTTGCTCTAACTCCCTATGAAGAGGAGTCACTGAGGGATGCTGTGTTCTCAGTTGGCCCCCTGGACTCTATGCTTTGTAACTTATCCCTTTAATATCCAAATATCTGTAGAAAGTTCTGGCAAGGAAGATCAGTGATCTGCCTTGCCCCTTACTGGCTTTGCTAAGTGTGGTTTCCCTTCCTCTGGCCTTATTTATTACACCCCTCCCTATTCTGAAACCTGTTCCAGATCTTTTGTCTCATCCATTGGGGTCGCTTCACCTAGACATTCTCTCAAAGTACTTGCATCTGATGTTCTAGTCACCATTCATCACGTATGGGTCTAGGATCTGACATGATTTCCTAATCTGATATCTAGTCTAACATGAAATGTTTACTGTTCCGTAAAAGAAAATTTGAATGGCTACGTAAATGTATGTGCAGTAATGGGCTGTGCCAAATTACATATGCTTAACGTGGATCATTCAGAGTTGCTGGGTGTGTGGGATTCTCCTGTTTTAAGGAAAGGCAGTATGAATACTAATGTGCAGTTTTCATCATTTATAGGTTTATAGGCGTTTACTAGGCTAAAGACCACAAGGGGCCTTTTAAAGCCTAGCCATGGATCCCAAATCTCTGACTAGTTCTGATACCCTTGATAAGTGTAAGCAAGGGCCTGGGAGGTGAAACATTTACAAGGGGCTGGGATATGAACCATTTACAGGCTGCCTGTGTCCATTACAGACATAACTGCCAGGGAATGGATGTATTTCCTGAGTTTGCAGGCTTCAGTTGCCTGGATACTCATTTGGAAGACTTGTTTATAGAATGAGTTTACATACAAAACTAAATGAGTGGCATTTACTTCCAGATCTCTGGAATGTACAACCTAAAAAGCAGGCTTGCTGCTTACAGTTGGAGAATGTGATGTCAAGTTCATGTTACTTCTGCTACATTTCAGGCTGCATCTTGTTTTAACTGGTACACATTTTTATGGCCTTTATTATTGGCTGTGATCTGTTACTTTAAGCATGTGGAAGAGATGACTGTTCTGCTAAAAATACTACAGCAGATTATGCACAAAACTTATTGTTTGGAGGGGGATACTTTCATTCATACAGTGAGATACATTTGGATTCTGATTGTACAGTGTGTTTTTAGAAATGTTTGAAAGTTCTTTTTGGGTCAGTTGTAATTGTAAAGGTTTGTGAGATAATGAGAGAACTGTTTTTTGAGGCTAGGCATATCCTCTAGAGGAAGGACATAGCAAAAAAGCAGTATCAGAGTGCTGTGACAGATTGAGTTGGGAATGAGAGAAATGTTAAATGGTGAGAGTTGAGAGAAATGTTAAATGGTGTGTACTTTTTTTTTTTACGTTATAGTTAGTTCCATTAGTTATGTCATACCCAGAAATAAGTTCATAATCACTGCTTAAGTTAGCATTCTGTTTTGTAAAGATCCTGCCCACTGTATCAATCACCTTGAGCACATTGTAAAGCACTAGAAAGTGTGTGAAAGTCAGCTGACCCAAGGTTTGAGTGCAAAGCAGTTTGAATGTGGAAAAATGTGTAGTGCATTTTTCTGCAGTCAACCTTTGTGTGTGCTGCAGCATTTTCTGGTGTACCTGGTTATTTGCATTTATTACATAATTGGTGCATTGGAAGTATTTAACTATTTCTGACCTAGAACAGTGGTACAAGGGGAAAGGGATTTAAAACGCAGACACACACACACACACACACACACACACACACACACACACACACACACACACACACACACACACACACACACACACTGGTCTCACCATCGATAACCACATCGCCACAACAGTCAGGAAATCCTTCTATGTGGCACACCTCATCACTAAGGGCTTTTCATCCAGAAAAAAGGAGGTCATTGTCCCACTGTACTCATCCCTCATTAGACCCATTATAGAATACAACGCCCCATTTGGTATGTACCTCTCAAGACATCTGCAACAACTGGAAAGGCCGCAGAAATACCTCACTAAAAGAATCACAGGCCTAAAGCAGATGCCCTATGCTGACCACCTTAAAAAACTCCAGCTATACTCTGTCGCATATCGTCTACTCAGAGGCGATCTCTGCTTAACATACAAGGCCGTGTCAAACCCAGAGCTGTTGGACATGCTACACTTAAAGAAATCCCAATCCCTCAGGGCCACACGCTCCAGGAATCTAAACCTTGTCATCACGATAAACAAAACATGCTGGAGGGATAGGTTCCTGACCCAGAGACTCCCCAGACTCTGGAATAGATTGCCCATACATGTCAAGCAGAGTGCCTCTTTGGCCCTCTTCAAAAGGAACCTTGACGATTGGATGGGAGAAAGGAAATTCACCCTGGGGATCACGTCAGTCACCCTGTTAGACAGGGGTCCAGGGAAGTAAATAGTGTGGGAAGAAATAGCCAGGGAATTGTTATGGCTAGGCTTGTATAGGCCCTAGGACTGATAGCCTAGTACCAACCTATGAACACACGCGCACAGACACGCGCACACAGGTATATGTTAGTGGTAATCAGTTTTAGTACAGTGTTTTGTTGAAATTTGACTGACCATACCTCCATTCAGTTGCTTTTAAGGAGAAACTCCCCAGGTGTTCTGTTAATATGCCTTCCTGACTGACAGTTCAGTACTGTGCGCAATGAGTTGACATGAACTTGCAGTTAATAAACATTTTGTGCTTTTATAAAATGGAAATCCTTGGCTTTGAATAAAATTATGACATCAAACATTATTTCAACTTATACCAGTTCTCCTTTGTATTGCAGGTTTCTAATGCCACTTGACATACTTTTTAATTTAGGCAATCAAAGCAGGAAGCTCTCCAGTACAAGGTACTGGATTAATTTGCAAGAGGCAAGCAAAATTAGAAATTGGAGATACGGGAGGTGTGTATATAAAGTAGCAGTGAAGCTCAGAAAACTAGGGTAGTAGTAATAGTACTGCAGGGTTTGTAAGATAATTATTTGCAGTTAGAGCATAACAAAGATCCAAATGTTGCTGAAAAGGAAGGAAATAATGTAGTAATGAAAGTTTGTCTTTAAACTCACTAGGGCAGAAAATAGCTGGATAGGCAGAAAATGCAAAATACTTTGGAGTGGCAGAGGACACACCTGTGAATAAAAAAAAAATGAGGTTGGAGTTTGTCGATGGAATAGAAAGGGCAAGGAGAATGGAACTAGATGTGGAAATATAAAGATGTTCAAGCATAAGAAAATGAGGCTTGTATTCATGGGATACCAAAGTTCCAGTTCAGGACTCTTGTCTGTGTCGATAATTCAGTGAGACAATGTTTAAGCTCTGCTTGATGCCTTCATACAATCTTTGGTGCCCACTGCAGTTTTCCCACATGAAAATAACCTCCCTGCCTTCTGAAAAATATTTGGGAAATCGAAACATTACTATGATTGAAGCACTTATTTGAAAGACACAGGCACACAATTTGTCTGTGGGGATGCTTTCCTTTCCCTCCAACACCATCTTACTATTAGATTATTTTGCTTGATCATTGTCTGTAAAGATTCAAAGTGAATTTGACCCAAAAAAATACACTTTCCACAGTTTTGAACGAAACTGGGTTGAGCTTGCCTTTTTTCCCCCAAAAGCATTTCAGGCAAATTCTTTTTTAGGTATTCATAGAGAAAGGGACAATACAACATTCTTGTGACCAGGGGTTGAACTGGGGGCATTCATGTAGGTCCCCCTTGTATATAATGGAATGGACGCTGTACCATTTCACTTGTAGATAAGTTTCCTTACAAGATTAGCAAAGCATTGTGGCAAACTTGAGAAGGTCACAGATTTAAACTGGAATTTGGACAGTGTATATTTGTATGATGTCTCTTCAAATGGGCATGGTAGCTGTGGAAGGTATTGACACTTCAAAACATGTTGCAGTCAGCTGTTCATTTTAAAAGGCTGATTATCTCTATCTTCCCTTGTACTGTTTGCATTTTTATGATTTTCCTCGCTCTTCGATTCAAAAATCAAGTAAGGTTTGGAGAAACTTTACGAAGTTGATTCTTGTACTGCTGCAGAGTCAAACACTGAAGAAAAAACAAGTAATGTGGGCTTGCTTTGTCATGACATGTTTCATGGACTTGGGAGTGGGGTGTATTGGTTGTAGCTGATGTGTGTAAGGAAGTAAGGAAGTGCTGTGGCCAGAGGAGAGTAGACTCTCTGGAAAGAGTAGGCCATGAAAGTGTGAGCTAACATTCTGTGTTATCTAACATTATGGCATACAGTTGTGCATGTCTGTACTGCTTTTGGTGACAAGTGTAAGAAAAAAGCAAGTAACTGATATGCAAGCCGGGAATATAATATAGTATCTAAGATAGCAAAGTGTACCCTGGACTCTATTTCCAGTCCTGCTGAGCAACTCACTTTACTGATGCCAGTGATCCCTGTTGGAAATGTATAGTTGCGATTGATTGGTTTTATCAAGGATTAAATTAACTTGATTCTGGTTTATTTATGACAGTCCTGTAATATTGTATGACCTATTTATAATGTTACAAGCACATTGCTTTAATTAAAATGGCAGTCTTAGGGAGCCTTTTTACCTAAACGTTACGGTGAGAATGCAGTAAGGTAAAGGAAACTAGTTGTCTTAACATATATAAAGGTGCAACAAGATGTCTGGCTTAACCTATGTTTGCATAGTAGTACAGATGCTCAGAAAATCTTAGGGTACATATTTGTTCTGAAATTATTTTCCTAGTTACAAAAATAAGAATAACACAGTACAGTAGTACGAGTCTTGCCTCAGAAAAATGCCAGATGCAAAACGGTGAATAAAATGTGCAAAAGCAGTACTGTGCGATCTTTCTGGCTCTCTTGTAGAAGAAAACTTCCTCATTATGATTTTGTTGCACTAAGCTATAGAGGTGGGGGATAGAGATGCTTTAAAATTAAAATGCAACAAGCTTGGTTTACATACTTATACGAGCCACAGAACATTCGGTTACCATAATTAAATATTTTACAATAGTTATGGTTTCTCGTGAATTTTTGTTTCCTTTCACTTTTAATCAGAAAAGTCATTTGCTATATATTTTTTTTTTAATGCAGCAAGTGAACATTGTTTATGGACATCGCATTTACATATTCCTTATATTTTGATATAGTTGCACTTAATACATCAGTGTACCAAACACTGCCATTTTGGTTCCATTGCTACCTTGATGTTAATGCATGAGTTGCACTTTACAGTCACAATGTCTGAAGTGGAGGGCTGCACCAGAAGAGCTGCAGGGCTACCTTTAAATTATACACGAACATTTACAAATATATGATCTTATCTGGATGTGGATTGGAACCCTTCGTTACGCAACACCCTTGGTGATTGCCGTGCCTGCCTCGGTGTAAGTGTCTGTAAAAAAAAAGTATAAAAGGATGATTTAAATTTTGCCAGTTTCCTCATGGGCAGGTGGCACTGAACTCAAGTGCATTCAAGTTTTTCCTATCCAGGGCATGCAAGCTTGCTTGGGGAATCATGGGCTGAATCTTTAGCAAATTAACCAAATCTGTTGGTACATTTGAGCCACTTTTTTTGGGGGGGGTGCTTTCCCTCCTCTACAGGTTGTCCGGACCTCTTATGAAGCAGTTCTTGCTCTTCTGTCTGATCAGCAGTATGGTGAAGTATGTTAAGTCTTTTTTTTCTTTGTCCACCCTAAGCTGCATGTATACTTCATGGAATTGAATAAGGCTTGCCAGACCACAGATGTTTCATGCTTTTGATTGCTGCTTGAACTACATAAAAGTTGCCTTCCAGGTGGATGTGCTTACACAATGCATTAGTGCATATCATTAGCACCATCATACACTGCATCTTTTCCACTTTCCTGAAGTCCATGGGAGATTGAGCATGTATTGAGTAGTGGGACTTTATGCTGTAATTTAACAGTTGCCTAACTAGATGGCTGACAGACAGAGGAATATGTCTGTGACTGAGATTCCAACCGAACATTTGTCAGAATAGTAAGTTGGATAGTGGAGTAGTCTGCTGGGGACGTTGGGAGTGAATGACCAGTGCCAGCTCCTCCATCCAGTGGAGGTGGGAGGCAGTACATTCTGACACAGTACTAACACCCAGCAGAGCAGAGGCTGGATGTTTGTAGCAAGACGGCAGAAAGAGGTGGTGATACACACTCTCACCAGTCAGCATCTGTGTTACTGTAGTCTGAGTTAGAGCATGCATAGAAGTGATCATGTATCAGTGGTCAGTGTTCTGGAGTCCTGCTAGTCCAGACTGCTACAGAATAAGGGAATTAAGAATAGGGGGGAAAAAATCCAGAGACTCTTTGGATGAAGACATCTTCTGGGACTAATTTCTGTAGTTCACTAGTCTGAGGTCCGTCAGGTTCCTTTGCTCTGTCAGGTGCTTATTGAGTGGCCTGTGCCCTGGGAGGTAATCTGTATCCTCATACAGGAATTAAATGGGCCTCTCAAGGAAAACATTGCATTGAAGGCTACTGCTCTATGTTCTAGTGCTGAAACTTCACCCCGATCCTGATCCAGATTTTTTGTGGCATAGACACTGTTAGAGCTGTCTGGAGAGGTGGTGTATGAGAATGTGCGACTTTTAACTTGCCTGTCTTGGATGATGGGTTCTAATCTTTTGCAGTTGTCAGCAAAATGATGTAGGATTGGGACAATTGAGCTGTTTACAGTAGTACTTTAGTGTGCTGGTGAAAACAAGTCCTTTGTAAAGAGTTGTAGGCCCCTTACAGTGATGCAGGTGCCCATGGCAGCTGTGTAGAGATGGGTTAGAGCAAGTAAAAATTCCTTTCCCTTATCAGATCAAGATGGGTTCTGATATCAGTGGAGTGGTCTTATTTGTTTTTAAAACACCTTTATTGACTTGTCACTTGTGACACAAGCAAACTGACATTTATATGAAATGAATCAAAGCATATTAAGTTCACATTTACAGATGTTTATGCATGACATATATTTAATGTTACACATCATATAGCCAAAGCAACATTACACAAATTGTTCAATTCCTGCCTTCTCTTTAAACCTCATTCCTCCTCCAAAATGCTACTCTATATGTATTATTCCCAAAATTCCTATATTTCTATGTAATGTGCTCCTACCCTTCCAGTTTTATCTCTGTTACTATATTCAGTATGTTTACTGCAGGTAATTTAGACTTTGGGTTCCATTTTTAAGTAATGCTGTTTTTGGCAGCCACCAGAATTACTCAACAAGGCCTTAGTATGACTAGGCAATTCCGTTTCTGTATTACAGCACAAAAAAAATGTCTTTGGTTAACACCAATTTGCTCAACCAGTTAGTCTAGAGGGATTTTTTAAAGTCTACTAACTCATTACATTCCCCCAAAATATGTTCCCCCGTACCTCTTTCTTCCCCATTACACCCCCAACATTTGTAATATAACCAAGGAAAAATTCTTTGGAGTCTGCCTGGGGTATAGAAATACTTCAAAGCAAAGATACTAAATCTTCTAGATTTTGAGTATTTGAGAGCTATAAATATATCCTGCCATTGTTTCTTTGTGAATTGCTTGTCTAATCTTTTTTCCCAATCCTTTATAACCACCTGTGATTGATTCCTATAGTTATTATGCAATATTTAATCTGCCCTGTTAAATACCCATTTTTTTTAACAGCAGCTTCTATTCTAGGTTCTGCTAAAAAAAAAAAAAAAAAAAAAAAAAAAACTCCATGCTGGTTTTTCACTTAGGATCCCTCTATTTCTGTTTGCCTATACTCTATCATTCCTTGATAGGGAATGCAGTCTAGCTTGCAGTCCAAATGTATTCTTGGCCTCTTCTCATTATATTACCTTTCTGTATCCAATTATTTGCTCCCAATACCTCGGTTCCTTTGTCAGTTTTCTCCAGTAAATTCTAGCCCCTTCTTGCCTATTGTTTGTAACCCTAATTGTAGTCATCCCTATTGGCAGAATCCCCTTTTTCCATTCCTGTGTTGGCTTAGTTCTTAGAATACTTTCTTCTGCTTTATGAATGTAATACTCTGTATGGCTAATGCGATTCTCCTTAAGGATCTGCATCCAAAATCCCAGATGTTCATCGTGTTACCCTGCTGCAGTCATCACACTTGGGTTATCCTGCCGTCAGGCGGTCCCGCAGTCGGTCTGAGTTCCATGCTTGGTCCGGCGTCGGTTGCTGTCGCTTCTTCCCTGACGTCAGTGCGCCAGGGGTATATAAGAGGCATCCGATGCCATTTTGTCTTTCTTGCCACGTGGTGTCCGAAGCAGAAGCAGTTTGCAAGTGCCGGTCAGCCGACTCCTGAGATTTTCTAATCGAATTTCAGTCCGAAGTCTTCAATAAAGCTAAGTACCCCATTGGGGAACCTTTTCTAGCCTCAGTCCGATGTCAGAAAAAGCTAACAGTTGCATTTCTTGTGGGAAGCAAATACCTCATAAGGACTTCCATTCTTATTGTATTCCTTGTCTAGGCCCAGACCACGACGTCACAGGTTGTCGGTTTTGTGCTAGGTTTAACAAACGTACCATCAAACGCCGTTTTGACTTCGCACAACATTACTTTGGTAGGAAATTTATTTATATCATGCCGCCGGAGCAGCCGACAACCGGCATGCAGAAAAAACGCAAGGATAAGGACAGGCAGCCTAGGAACAAGCCAGACTCTGAGGCCTCTGCTGGGTCTGTCGCCGGTTTTCAGTGAGGTGCCTATGCAGCCCCTGACGACTGCAGAATTGGAACACCAGACAGCTGCGGATTCTCAAGCAGAGTGTACTAGGCCGACGCAGCCATCTTCATTAGGCCCTTCTGACACCGGAGCAGAAGGAGACCCCGGTGCAGTGGGAAACACCTTTGGTTGCAGAATGTGTCTTCAGACCGACTACACCCACCATTGTCTTATGCTATGCTTAAAACTCCATTAAAACCAAAAAAGACTGTACATCAGTCTGCAGTTCAAGGCCCCATGCCTAAGATGGCTGAAGATTTGATTACCCTAATCAGGGGATGTTCATCGTGCATACAGCTGCAGTCATAACAGATGGGGTTCTCCTGCCGTCAGGCGGGTCCTCGGTCGGCCGAATTCCAAAGTCTAGGTCCGGCGTCGGTTGTCGTCGCTTCTTCCCTGATGTCAGTGCGACAGGGGTATAAAAGAACCAGCCAACGCCATTTTCTTCAGTCTTTCTTGCCGCGCGGTGCCCGAAGCAGAAGCAGTTCGCAAGTGCCGGTCGGCCAGCTCCTGAAATTACAAAAATTTTGCAACCGAAGTCTTCTTGAAAGCGAAGTACCCCGTTGGGGAAACTTTTCTTGCCTCAGACCGATGTCAGACAAAGTTAATAATTGTATTTCATGTGGGAAGCAAATACCGCATAAGGATTTCCATTCCCTCTGTATTCCTTGTTTAGGCTCAGACCATGATGTCTCGGTGTGTCGCTTTTGTGCTACATTCAACAAGCGCACCATTAAGCGTCGGGCGGAGTTCGCCCAGCATTATTTTGGCAAAACATTTAACTATATTATGTCGTCGGATACTCCGACTCTAGTTTTGTCTAAAAAGCGCAAAGATAAGGACCGACACACGAGGTCCGCGGCCTCTACCGACACCACGCCAAAGCCGACTACACGTGGTCCGGTTCTCAGCGAGGTGCCTACGCAGCCCCTGACTACCGACGGCACTTCATTGGCAGTGTCTCCTGTGCCCAAGGTCGCAGGCTGCTCGGCCCACACCCCGAGTACAGATACCGAAGCCACTCTTGGAGGTGAATCTCAAACTGTGGACAGGTCTACCTCCTCTCAAGGTGTCTTCAGACCTTCCTCTTCTTTTTCCATCAAGGCTTTCACTAAGTCTAAAGCAGCCATGCATGCTAAGAGGCAAGCTACACAGGGCCCATCTCCAGGCCCCATGCCTAAAAAACAGATGCTTAAAATGGCTGAGGATTTAATTACTCTTATCAGGGGTTCTCAACCCCCCCGGACAAAAGGCCCAGAGTGGAGGAAGAATCCCCCCTCCTCTGATCAGGGCTCCATTATATCAGAGCACTCTGATGAACAGGAACATTCTTACTCCCCTTTTGAAGACTCCGATGCAGAGAAGTCCATTCCATCTGTATCCCCCCCCAGAGGATTACTCATTTGGGGAAACTTTGCATACCTTAAGGGAACACTTCCACTGGGAAGGCCAAGATTATTCAGATTCCAAGAAAAGGCTTAGGGAATTTCTCTTGCTACCTCAGCACAGGCCTCTGGCTATACCTCCTGTCTTGGACATACTAGATGATGTGTACTCTGAGGCCTGCCTTAACCCGGATTCTCTACCTCCAGCCCCAGTCAAGCCTGACAGGTACTACAAGGTCCCTGACTCTCACCAATTTCTATACAAAAGCCATGCTGCTGACCCAGAAACCATCTCACAGGGCCCCAAGGGAATTAAGGCCTCCACTGCTAAAAATCCATTACCTTCCGAGAGAGATTCCAGATCCTTAGAAAGGTGGGGAAAAAAGGTATATACCTCGGCCACCTTAACCATGAGGGCATTAAACTGTCAGTTCCATATGCTAAAGTACCAACAGTTTTTGTTATCACAGTTGAAAAGTAAAATGTCACAACCTGAACAACCAGACTTGAAGGAGTTGCAGGATTTGATGCACAGTGCAGAACAAGTGGGTAAACATACCTTACGATGTGGTTTTGATGCTCTAGAGGCCTCATGTAGAGCTGCGGTTACAGGATCAGTCATACGTAGACATGCCTGGCTCAAGGAACAAACCTTACCAGATCATGTCAAAGCTAAATTACTAGATGCCCCTCTACAAAAGGATGTATTATTTGGTGCTAATGCTGAGGAGGTATTAAGGAAAATGGAGGAAAAGGCTAAATCAATGCAAACAGTAAAAGATTTTCTACAGGTACAACCCCCACGTTTCAGTAGAAATTGGCCTTCCAAAAATTGGTCCTTTCCAGCCACGGACAGACCACAAAGAGGTAGATACAGGCGCCCGAGGGGCAGAGGGCAATCCCAAGGATCGTTTAGAGGCAGACAATGGCAAGCTCCTACACAAAGAGGTGGTGAGGATATCTCGCAACCATTCAGAAAGCAAGCCCAATGACTTTCCCCTTTGCATGCCAAGCAAGACTCGAATGGCAGCACCGTTAGGCGGGAAACTGGCATTATTTTCAAAAAATTGGCATATTGTCACAAAAGACAAATGGATCCTGGACATTATAAACAGAGGCTACAGATTCCATTTTCACACCCTTCCAAAAATTAGAGGCATGCCAAACCTGCCGCACAATCAAAGGGCAGAGGCACAAAGACAAATTTCAGATCTCTTAGACATGAAAGCTATTCAAGAGGTACCTACGCACGAACAAGGTCAAGGTTTTTATTCCAGACTATTCCTGGTACCAAGGAAGGGAAAAGATTAGAGACCTATTTTGGACTTATCCATCCTAAACACATTTCTACTCGTACCAAAATTCAAGATGCTCATTCTACAGCAGCTTCTTCCCATGCTGGGCAAGGAGTCTTGGCTGGTAACATTGGACCTCAAGGAGGCATACCTGCATGTCCCAATCAGACAAAATTGCAGAAGATACCTCAGATTTCTTGCAGGTTCAACCCATTATCAATTCTCTGCATTGCCCTTTGGCTTATCTACTGCGCCCAGAGTATTCACGAAATGCCTGGCATCAGTAATTGCCTACTGCAGACTTCAAGGGATACGAATATACCCCTATTTGGACGACTGCCTGATCCAAGCGGACAGCATGCACATTCTTCTGAAACATCTGGCTTGTGTAATGTTGTTGAATTCTCTGGGATACACAGTCAACAAAAAGAAATCAAGGCTAATACCCTCTCGGAAAATAACTTTCCTGGGTGCCAACTTGGACACAAACACCCAGATGGCCTACCTCACGCCAGAGAAGCAGGGGCAACTAACTCACTACTTCAGAACACTAGCAAATTGCACCAGGCTGACTGCAAGGAAAATCCTGTAGGCTCTGGGATTCATGGCATCTTGCATCTTACTAATCCCATGTGCAAAGCTGCATATGAGGAAACTTCAATGGTACCTGAAAAACCTATGGTCTCAACACAGCCACAGTTTGGAAACAATAATACCATTAATTCCATGTCTTCAAAAGGAATTTCTGTGGTGGGCTCAAGCATGCCAAACAAACACAGGTCTCCCATTCAACAAGCCTCAAGAAAATCAAGTCATCACAACAGACGCCTCGGACTACGCCTGGGGGGGCGCACATGACAGATCAGTGCATTCAGGGCAAATGGTCCCAAAAAGAAAAGCACCTTCACATCCATCAAAAGGAGATGCTAGCAGTAATAAATGCTATTATAGCTTTCAAAGACCTTCTGCAACCAGGTCAACTATTGATAAGAACAGAACGCCACAGTAATGTGGTACATAAACAGGGAGGAACCCATTCTTACCCCCTATGCCGACTGGCCATGTCACTTTGGAACATGGCCCTGGACTTACAAATCGAACTACAAGCACAGTACTTGCCAGGCAAGGAAAACACGCTGGCAGACAACCTAAGCAGAAATATGACAGATCCACACGAATGGAAGTTGCATCCTCAAGTTTTTACAGAAATAATTCAAGCATGGGGAAGGCCAGACATAGATCTATTTGCCTCCCACAAAAATCACCAATTGACAAAATTCTGCTCAAGGATTTTTCATCCAAAGGCCTGGAGAGTGGATGCTCTCTTTCAGTTGGACATCAATGACAGTTTATGCCTTCCCACCTCTTCCTCTGCTGCCCAAAGTTCTATTAAAAACCGGAGCAGACAGACCAAAGATGATTCTCATTGCTCCAGACTGGCCAAGACAACACTGGTACCCACTCCTGAGGAGCCTGACGCATTCCCCACCATGGACCCTGCCTCTAATGCCTCTTCTGACTCAGCACAGCTTCAAAACTCTTCACAGTCAGCTAAAAACACTCAATCTAGCCGCATGGAAGATTCCTTAGCATCACAACAGACCCTACTCTCCAAGGAGGTGCAGGATGTCATTTTGGAGGCCAGAAGGCCGTCTACTAGAAAAGCTTACGCAGCAAAATGGAAACGGTTTTGTGTCTGGAATGGGAAAAAGGGACAGGATCCTGGAAAACTGAACTTACCTCAAATATTACAGTATCTAGCTGAGCTGCTAAGCAGTGGACTTTCATTCTCGTCCATAAAAATCCATGCCTCAGCCATTTATGCAGAATACAACACTGATCCACCCTTATTCTCTCACCCTCTCTTAAGACAGTTCCTCAGAGGGGATAAGAATCTAAGACCCCCAAGGAAACAACCAATACCTGCTTGGGAATTCAATTTCATTCTAGAAAAACTGACCTTGCCTCCTTTTGAGCCAGCTGCCTCATCAGATTTGCAATATTTGTCCTGGAAAACAGCTTTCCTTCTGGCTATTACCTCAGCTCGTAGGGTATCGGAACTACAAGCTCTCATGGCTGTGTGCAGCCTTTTATCATCCATCAGGACAGAGTTTCCTTACGAACCAACCCGTCCTTTATGCCAAAAGTGGTATCCAGGGTAGCTTTGAATCAGGCTATACACTTACCTACCTTTTATCCTAATCCTCAAAACAAAGGGAAGAGATTACTACATTCCTTGGACATCCACAGAAAACTGCGTTATTATTTGGACAGAACAGCTCTTTGTGTCCTATGCTATAGGAGCTCAAGGAAAGCCAATTTCCAAACAGATAATCTCAAAATGGATAGCCCACTGCATACGCTTTTGCTATTCTTTTCATGGCAAAACTGTACCTACAGGCATCAGATCTCACTCCACAAGGGCCATGGCTACCTCTGCAGCTTTTCTCAGAGGAGTTCCTACCAAAGATATTTTGGAAGCAGCCACTTGGAGTTCTGTGCATACCTTCTCCAAGCACTACCACCTTCCACTATACTCCAAATCTAGAGCGGGCTTTGCCATTGCAGTATTGCAGGGCATTCTGGCTCCTCCTAGTTCCACCTAGTGCCTACCACCCCTTTCTTAGCTTTGGGATTCTACCCATCTGTTATGACTGCAGCTGTATGCACGATGAACATAGTACAGTTTTGTACCTACCATAAATGTAGATGTTCGAGTGCCAATACAGCTGCAGTCCAGGTTTCCCTCCCTCCTTCCCCTCTTGGGACAGGCCTATTGGCTAACATCTCCTCATGCAACCTGATTGGGGTATTCATTCTTGATGTATTTGCTTGCACTACTGTATTTTGATTATATGGCATTGCTTTATCACACAAATTTATGTACTGCCTTCCTTCTGGGGGCACCTGACATCTGGGGCAAGAAAAACTGAAGAAAATGTCGTCGGCTGGTTCTTTTATACCCCTGTCGCACTGACGTCAGGGAAGAAGCGACGACAACCGACGCCGGACCTAGACTTTGGAATTCGGCCGACCGAGGACCCGCCTGACGGCAGGAGAACCCCATCTGTTATGACTGCAGCTGTATTAGCACTCTGACATCTACATTTATGGTATGTACAAAACTGTACTTTCCCATCCCCCTCCAGATAAAAGACCAAGACAAGAGCAGGATTATGCTTCCTCTGACCAGGTTTCAATGTCCTCAGATTCTCCTGAGGAACAGGATTACACTTTTCCCCTTTATGAAGACTCTGATGCTGAAGACTGTCCCCTCAGCATTTCCCCCTGAAGACTACTTCTTTGAGGAAACTTTACATACCATGAGGGAACATTTCCACTGGGAAGGCCAGGAGTACTCTGATTCTAAGAAAAGGCTCCAAGAGTTCCTTTTACTACCTCAGCACAGACCACTTGCTATCCCTACAGTTTTAGATATTGTGGATGATGTTTACTTGGAGTCTAGTCTAAATCCAGACTCTCTACCTCCTGCTCCAGCCAAACCAGACAGATACTACAGAGTGCCTGACTCTCACAAATTCCTTTATAAAAGCCCTGTGGCTGACCCAGAAACAATTTCCCAGGGTCCCAAGGGGACTAAAGCTTCTATGGCTAAAAATCATGTGCCCTCTGAAAGGGATTCCAGAGCCCTAGATAGATGGGGAAAGAAAATGTACACCTCAGCAACTCTGGCTATGAGAGCATTAAATTGTCAGTTTCACATGCTGAAATATCAGCAATTCCTAATGTCTCAATTAAAGCAAAAAATGAGCACACATTCAGAACAGTCTGAATTTAAGGAAATGCAGGATCTGTTGCATGCAGCTGAGCAGGTGGGCAAACATACTTTACAATGTGGATTTGATTCATTGGAAGCTTCCTGTAGAGCAGCTGTTACTGGGTCTGTCATACGGTGACATGCTTGGTTAAAAGAACAAACCCTGCCTGATCATGTTAAAGCAAAATTATTGGATGCACCTTTACAGCAGGATGTATTATTTGGTGTCAAAGCAGAAGAGGTCTTAAAGAAAATGGAGGATACGGCAAAGTCTATGCAGACGGTCAAGGATTTCTTGCAGGTACAACCCCCTCGTTTCAGCAGAAATTGGCCAACAAAAAAACTGGTCCTTTCCAGCTTCTGACAGATCACAGAGGGGCAAATACAGACGTCCAAGGGGCAGAGGTCAATCACAAGGCCCTTACAAACCTCGCCAATGGGGTACTGCTACCCAGAAAGGAGGAGAAGACAGGCCCCAAGCTAGCAGAAGACAAACACAATGACTCAATCCTCAAACTACCAAGCAAATCTCTCCTGGCAGCTCCCTTGAGAGGAAAATTAGCATTTTTTGCAGACAACTGGCACATTATCACAAGACAAATGGGTCCTAAACATTGTCTCACAAGGATACAGAATCCACTTTCATACCTTGCCAAGGAAAAAAGGAATGCCAAACCTGCCGCCAAATCAATGGGCAGAGGCACAAAAACAAAGTACAGCTCTCATGGACATGAGAGCCATTCAACAGGTACCTACATAGGAGCAAGGACAAGGATTTTACTCAAGACTCTTTCTAGTTCCAAGAAAAGACAAAGCATGGAGACCCATTCTGGATCTTTCAATTCTGAACACCTATCTACAAGTGCCAAAATTCAGGATGCTAACACTACAGCAGCTTCTTCCCATGCTGGGCAAGAATGCTTGGCTAGTAACGTTGGACCTCAAGGAGGCATACCTGCATGTCCCTATCAGACAAAATTTCAGAAGATACCTCTGCTTCATTGCAGGTTCAACACATTATCAATTCTCTGCACTGCCCTTTGGCTTATCTACTGCGCCCAGGGTCTTCACAGAATGCCTGGCACCAGTAATTGCATACTGCAGACAAAGAGGAATTCAAATATACCCATACCTGGACGACTGCCTTATTCAAGCAGAAAGCAAGGACATTCTTTTAAAGCATCTGGCATTTGTCAAACACCTTCTAAGTTGCCTAGGGTACACAGTAAACGAAAATAAATCAAAACTTGTGCCCTCACAAGACATAATATTTCTGGGTGCCAGCTTGAATACAACGGCCCAGATGGCTTATCTCACGCCAGACAAGCAACAACAGCTGACTCAATATTTCCAAATAATGGCAACGAAGACCCAACTCCCTGCAAGAAAAATTTTGCAGACCTTGGGATTCATGGCATCTTGCTTACTACTAATATCATTTGAAAAACCCCATATGAGGAAATTACAAAGGTACCTGAAAAGCATATGGACTCAGCACAGCCACAGCTTGGAAACGATGATACCACTCATTCCCTGCCTTCAACAGGAGTTTCTATGGTGGGCACAGGCATGTCACCTCAACAAGGGTCAGCCTTTCACCTTACCCGCAACCAGGCAAACTGTGACAACAGATGCATCGGACTATGCCTGGGGAGCACACATGGCAGGACAGTGCATTCAGGGCAAATGGACTACAGATCAAAGGTATCTGCATATCAATCAAAAAGAAATGCTAGCAGTATAGAATGCCCTAACAGCTTTCAAGGACCTCTTACACCCAGGACAACTAATAATAAAGACGGACAACACCACAGTAATGTGGTACATAAGCAAGGGGGCACACATTCCTACCCTCTGTGCAGGCAAGCAATGACCTTGTGGAACACAGCATTGTCTTACCAGGTTCAATTACAAGCACAATTCCTGCCAGGAAAGAAAAACACTTTGGCAGACGACCTAAGCAGAAACATCATGGATCCACACGAGTGGAAACTAGATCCACAAGTATTTGCAATGATAGCTCAAAAATGGGGACGCCCACACACAGATCTGTTTGCCAGCCCCTAAAACTACCAGCTTCAAAAATTTTGCACAAGGACATTCCATCCACAAGCTTGGAAAGTGGACGCCCTCTCATTCAGTTGGAAAACATTAACAGTGTATGCCTTTCCTCCACTGCCTCTTCTAGCAAAGGTACTGCTGAAAGTCAGATTAGAGAGGCCACAAATTATACTCATTGCACCAGACTGGCCACGCCAGCATTGGTATCCATTTCTAAGGAACATGGCCCACGGCCCAGCATGGATTTTACTACAAATTCCTCACCTGCTTACCCAGTAAGACAATCCGATTCTACACAGCCAACTCAAGACTTTAAACCTGGCTGCATGGCAAATTACCTAAACAACCAGCCAACTCCTCTATCCAAAGCTGTTATGCATGTCATTCTGGAGGCCAGGAGGCCTAGCACCAGAAAAACATATTCAGACAAATGGAAAAGATTTTGCGCCCGGAACCAGGCTAAAGGCCAAAATCCCCTTGATCCAAACATTCCTCAGATTCTACAATATTTAACTGAGATGTTGCACAAAGGACTTTCCTTTTCATCTAAGATCCACGCCTCAGCAATTTCAGCTCATTACAACACGGATCCTACTTTTATTCTCACATCCACTCCTTAGACAGTACCTCAGAGGGGCTAAGCACGTAAGACCACCCAGGAGAGCACCAACACCTACTTGGGATCTCAACTTTGTTCTGGAAAAGCTTACACTGCCGCCCTTTGAACCAGCGTTTTCAGCTGATTTAAAATTTCTTTCATGGAAAACTGCCCTGCTACTAGCAATAACCTCAGCTAGAAGAGTCTCAGAACTACAGGCACTAATGGCAGTGGGGCCTTTCCTCATTTTTCATCAAGACAGAGTCTCTCTACGAACTAACCCTACCTTTATGCCAAAGGTGGTATCCAGTGTGGCCCTAAACCAAACCATTCATTTGCCCACCTTTTTCCCAAATCCCCAGAACAAAGGAGAGAGACTCCTGCACTCTTTGGACATTCACAGGCAATTATGTTACTACTTGGATAAAACTAAGGCATTTAGAAAATCTGAACAGCTCTTTGTAGCCTATGCTGCAGGATCACAAGGAAAAGCTATCTCAAAACGGACCATTTCTAAATGGATAGGGCATTGCATACGTTTCTGCTACATGCATCATGGGAAAACGGTACCTGCTAACATTAGGTCACACTCCACCAGGGCTGCAGCTCTCAGCAGCCTTTCTCAGGGGAGTGCCAACCAAGGATATTCTGGAAGCTGCAACTTGGAGTTCAGTGTACACCTTCACCAAACACTATCACTTACCCCCTATATTCTAAGACTAGAGCTGGTTTTGCCACTGCAGTTTTGCAAGGCCTACTAGCTTCTTCTAACCCTGTTTAACTCCACCACCCATCCTTGGCTTTCGGATTCAACCCAAGTGTGATGACTGCAGCAGGGTAACATGATGAACATAGTACAGTTTTGTACCTACCATAAATGTAGATGTTAGTGTTCACCCTGCTGCAGTCCAGGTTACCCTCCCTCCATCCCCTCTGAACTAGCTGAACTTATCTATGCCACTCTATCCTGTACAACCTTTGTGGTGTATTTGCTTGAGCCTGAAGGTATTGTTTTATTTTTATATAGCTATACATATTGCCTACCTATTGGGGACATCTGACATCTGGGGCAAGAAAAACTGAAGAAAATAGCGTCTGATGTCTCTTGTATACCCCCTGGTGCACTGACGTCAGTGAAGAAGAGCAACCAACGCCGGACCAAGACTTTGGAACTCAGGCGGACTGCGAGACTGTCTGACGGCAGGATAACGCAAGTGTGATGACTGCAGCAGGGTGAACACTCGAACATCTATATTTATGATGGGTACAAAACTGTACTTTTCTCCTTATTTCTTCAGCCCCCTGTTTCATCAGGCTTTTACACTTTGAATTATAGCTTTCTGTTTTCGCCATGTATAGGAGCCTCAGTTGTGTAACTCTGAAATCTCAATTCAAATCAGGTAATCCCAAACCACTTTGTTCTATTGGAGACATCAACTTATCCACTGAACTCTTGCCTTCTTCCCCTCCCAGATAAAATCTTTCAACTCTTTATTAACTGCTATCCACAACTTCCCCTCTTGTTGATGAAATATGCTTGACCTGTGTCTAAAACTAAAGGGACTTAAAAACATTTTCATAGCTTGTATCCTGCTATCCATATCCATAAAACAGAAATTTCAGTTTCTCGGTTTTTGTATTATCTTTTGTTTAGTTTGTTCCCACATATCTTTTGCTGCCATAACAGAATCCTTTCTTGTCCATACTGTTAAGCACTTGATTTTGTCTTGTCCCCATAAACATGGGTGTTGCTGAACCAGTTCATGTGGTTACATTATAGGTTCATAGGTGTATACTAGGCTAATGGCTCTGGAGCCTTTACAAGCTTAGCCCATAGAAGTGCCTTGGCATCATGCCGCCCAATCCCTCTATCAAGTAGAGCCACTGGAGTGATCCCCGGGGTAAACTTTCTATTACCCATCCACTCATCAAGATCTCTCTCTTGAAGAGGAACAGCTAGGCGCTCTGCTTGACATGTTTGGGATGTCTATTCCAGAGCATGGGCAGTCTCTGGATGAGGAAACCTGTCCCTCCAGCATGATGTTCTTCGTGTTTCATTGTTGCAGTCATCACATTTGGATTATCTGCTTGCAGTAGCCCTCAGTCGGCCTGATTATCAAAGTCTTGGGTCCTGCGTCGGTTGCTGTCTCACCTTCCATGATGTCAGGTAGTCCGGGGTATAAAGCATGCAGACAACACCATTGCATCAGTCTTTCTTGCCGTGCGGTGCCCGAAGCAGAAGCAGTTCGCAAGTGCCAGTCTGCCGACTCTCGAAATTTTCGTTTTCGAGTTTCAGAACTGAAGTCTTCAACTAAGCTAAGTACCCCATTGGGGAAACTTTTTCTTGTTCTAAACCGATGTCAGTAAAAGTTAATAGTTGTATTTCTTGTGGAAATCAAATACTGCAAAGATTTTCTTTCGTACTGCATTCCTTGCTTAGGCCCTGACCACGACGTACCTCGCTGTCGGTTTTGTGCCTTATTTAAAAAATGAACTATTAGTCGTCTGTTTATTTACGCTTCTAAATATTTTGATACTCTGTTCAATTATCTATATATGGCTTCGGTAAGCCACCCGACTACAGACATTCTGAAAAAATGCCAAGATAAAGACAGAGACAGCATAGGTCCAAAGCTGCCGACAACACTTCTAAGCTAGTCGCCAGTTCGCCGGTACTCAGTGAGTTGCTTTCGCAGCCCCTGATACCCACTACTTCAGATTTGCAGGCCACTACTGAGACCCATTCGGAGTCCGGTATGCTGCGAGATGCTTCAGCTGTGGAACCTCCGGATGTCTCTACCTTGGATGGGTCTGGAGCCGCTGTGCAGGCATCGGCTTCTGAGGGTGTATTCAGACCTACTGACTTGCATATTAAACGGACACCATCTTCTTCTTCAAGGCCTAAAACTCTATCTATGCCAAGAAAACAGATGCCCAGACCGCATGGTCAGGCCTATGCCTAAAAAACACATAAGAATGGCCAAAGACCTTATTACTGTAATTAGGCGAAGCCACCCTTCCCCCTCTAAGAGACCTAGGGCTGAGTTTCCTTATGATTCTTCTGTTCAGGATTCTGAAATTTCTGTTTCCTCTGATGACCAGGATTTACCCTTGTCTACCTATGAGGATTCTGATGCAGAAGACTCTATTCTCTCTGCTTCCCCTCCAGAGGATTTCTCTTTTGGTGAAACCTTGCATACTCTTAGGGAGCATTTCCGCTGGGAAAGCCAGGATTACTCTGACTCTAAAAAGAGGCTTTGGGATTTCTTACTCCTGCCTCAACACAGGCCTTTAGCTATACCCCCTGTACCGGACATTGTTGATGATGCCTTCTCGGAATTTAGCTTGGCCCCTGACTCTTCACCTCTTGCTCCCAGAAAACCTGATAGTTCCTGACTCTCACAAGTTCCTCTTTAAAAATCCTACTGCAGATCCTGAGACCATTTCACAGGGACCCAAGGGCATTAAGGCTACTACTGCTAAAAATCCTACCCCCTCTGATAGATTCCAGGGCGCTGGATAGATGGGGTAAAAAGGTATACACTTCTGCAACCTTGGCCATTGGGGCCTTAAACTGCCAGTTTCATATGTTTAAAGTATCAGCAGCATATTATTGGATTGCTTAAACAGAAAATGATGTTGATTCCTGACTGTGCTGAAAATAAAGATTTACAGGATTTAATGCATTCTGCTGAACAAGTTGGGAAACATACTTTGCAATGTGGTTTTGATTCACTAGAGGCATCTTGCAGGGCTGTACTTAGAAGGCATGCTTGGCTTAAGGAGCAATCTTTGCCAGATCATGTTAAAGCTAAATTGCTGGATGCTCCCTTAAACCAGGACCACCTGTTTGGCAACAAAGCAGAAGTAGTACTTTAAAAAGATGGAGGAAAAAGCTAAATCTGTGCAAACTGTTAATGATTTCCTACAAGTATAGCCTTCCAGATTTAGCAGGCATTGGCCCTCTAAAAATTGGTCTTTTCCTGCCTCTTCCAGGTCTTTTCAGTCCAAACCCAGAACCAGCAGAACACCCAGGCTTCAGTCCCAAGGTACTCGCAGGACTAAGCAGTGGGTGGCTCCCACTTCCAAAGCAGGGAGTGGTAAGACTCCCCATATGGTAAACTGTCTCAATGACTTAACTTTAAATCTTCCAAGCCCTGCACAACTGACTGTTCCTTTAGGGGGAAAGATTGCCCTGCAGGCAAAAAATTGTGAACTCATTACCCAGGACAAATGGGTTTTAAATATAGTTTCCCAGGGATGCAGATTCCACTTCCACTCCTTGCCAACTCCAGACGGTTGGCCAGAGCTACCCCCAAATCAGTGAGCAGAGGCTCAAAAGCAAATTCTCTCTCTAAGCATCAGGGCTATTCAACCTGTTCCAGAAGAGGAAAGGGGACAAGGTTTCTACTCAAGACTTTTCCTGGTACCCAGGAAAGACGACTCCTGGTGTCCTATCCTGGACCTCTCTATCTTAAACACATTTTTGGTAATCCCAAAATTCAAGATGCTAACTCTTCACCAGCTGCTTCCTATGCTAGGCAAGGATGCCTGGTTGGCAACACTGGATTTAAAGGACAAAGTGCCTAGTTTCAGTCATTGCATTTGCAGGCAAAGAAATATCCAAATCTATCCATACCTGGATGATTGTCTAATTCAGACAGAAAGCCAGCCAGGACATACTATTGAATCATCTGGCGTTTGTGCAGAAATTGCTAACTTCTCTGGGGTACACCATAAAAGAAAAGAAATCACACCTTGTACCCTGCCAATAAATTGTATTCCTGGGAGCAAGCTTGAATACAATTTCCCAGATGGGCCTACCTCACACCAGAGAAACAAGTTCATTTGACAGCCTACTTCAAACTACTGGCCACAAAGACCCAGCTATCTGCAAGGAAAATACTGCAAGCCCTGGGGTTCATGGCCTCCTGCATTCTACTAATTCCATATGCAAGACTGCATATGAGGAAACTACAATGGTATCTAAAAAGCCTATGGTGCCAACATTCTCAGGATCTAGAATCAGTTCCTATCATACCTGGTCTACAAATAGAGTTCCTTTGGTGGTCAGAGGCTTGCCACCAAAACAAGGGACTGCCATTCACTCTACCCCCTGCCGTCGCTCAAACCCTAACAGATGCATCAGACTATGCATGGGGGGGCTCACTTGGCAGGAAATTGCATTCAGGGCAAATGGAATCCAAGTCAAATGCATCTGCATATCAATCACAAAGAAATAGCTGTACAGAATGCTGTGACAGCCTTCACGGATCACATTCTTCCAGGACAATTGGTGAAGATGGACAATACCACTGTTAAGTGGTACATAAACAAGCAGGGGGGAACCCACTCATACCCTCTCTGCAAGACTAGCCATGGCTCTGTGGAACACAGCCTTGAGCTACAAAGTGCACCTACAGGCTCAATTCCTGGCCAGGAAAGCTAAATACACTGGCAGACGACCTAAGCAGAAATCTCATGGACCCACACAAGTGGAAACTGGAACCAGAGATATTCAACATGTTAAGAAACAAATAGGGGATCCCAGAGATAGACCTGTTTGCCTCCCCCCCCCCCCAGAACTACCAATTGGACAAATTCTGCACAAGGACTCCCCACATGCAATCTTGGAAAGTGGATGCCCTGTCCTTCACCTGGAAAAAAACTATCAGTTTATGCCTTTCCACCTCTGCCTCTCCTCTCAAAGGTACTGCTAAAGATCAAACAGGACAAACCAAGGACAATACCAATTGCACCAGACTGGCCACGTCAACACTGGTACCCCCTCTTGTGCAGTGCGTCACTGCTGGCACCTGCCTCAGACCCCTGCCCTGCTGTCCCAGCAGGAGGGCCAGATTCTGTACCCACAGCTTCAAATCCTGAACCTGGCAGCCTGGCTAAATTACCTGATCTCACCATTACCATCCCTCAGTAAGCAAGTGATGGATGTCATTCTGGAGGCAAGGAGGCCTAGTACTAGAAATGCCAATGCTGAAAAATGGAAAAGATTGTTCCTGGAGCCAAACTCAGGGGATGGACACAACAGTGCCCAATTTACCTCAGTTTCTTCAATACTTAACTGAGGTGCTTCACAAGGGCCTTTCCTTTTCCTCCATCAAAATTCATGCCTCAGCTATTTCATCTCATTACAATACAGAACCACCACTCTACTCTCATCCACTGCTGAAGCAGTTCCTCAGAGTGGCCAAAAACTTAAGACTACCCAGGAGAGCCCCTACTCCAGCCTGGGACCTTAACTTTGTATTGGAAAAACTCACTCTACCTCCCTTTGAGCCAGCTGCAAATGCAGAGTTGAAATTCCTTTCTTGGAAAATGGCCTTCCTTCTAGCCATCATTTCAGCAAGAAGGGTGTCTGAATTACAGGCCCTCATGGCAGTGGAGTCTTTCATCATCTTTCATGCAGACAGGGTCTCTCTCAGGACCCAATCCCTGCTTTATGCCCAAGGTGTTAACCAGTGTGGCCCTTAATCAGTCCATTCATTTGCCAACCTTCTTTTCTAATCTACAGAACAAAGGGAAACGAATACTGCACTCTTTGGATGTGCACAGACCACTTAGATTTTACTTGGACAGGACTAAACCTCTCAGGAAATCCAAACAGGTGATGGTCGCATTTGCTGCAGGGGCAGAGGGGAAGGCTGTTTCAAAGCAAACCATTTCTAAGTGGATAGGCCATTGCATTCTTTTCTGCTATAAGCACCATGGAAAACCTATTACACAGGGGATAAGACCACATTCAACCAGGGCTGCATCTACCTCTGCAGCCTTTCTCAGAGGTGTCTCTACCAGGTACATCCTAGAAGCTGCTACCTGGAGTTCTGTACATACCTTCACCAAGCACTTGCCAATTTTTTCTAAATCCAGAGCTGGCTTTGCCACTGCAGTCTTGCAGGGCCTTATAGCTGGTCCTAATATTATCTAATTACCTCCTCCCATCCTTAGCTTTGGGAATCTACCCAAATGTGATGACTGCAACAGTGAAACATGAAGAATATAATACAGTTGTGTACACTTGCCATAAATGTAGATGTTAGAGTGTATTCACTGTTGCAGTCCTGGTTACCCTCCCTCCAGCCCCCTGACTTCTATTCACTATACCTCTATTCTTGTTTACTTTGCTTAAAGCTTTTTGGTGCATTTGCTTTTTTGTTGGAGGTGTAACCTTGTATATAATTGCTTCCCATTATGGGGGCACCTGACATCTGGGGCAAGAAAAACTGATGTAATGGCGTTGGCTGCATGCTTTACACCCCTGACTACCCGACGTCATGGAAGATGAGACAGCAACTGACGCAGGACCCAAGGCTTTGATAATCAAGCTGACTGAGGGCTACTGCAAGCAGATAAGCCAAATGTGATGACTGAAACAGTGAATACACTTGAACATCTACATTTATGGTAAGTGTACACAACTATACTTTCTGTTGATTGTAGTAATGAGGTTGAGGTCTCTGGAGAGTGTGGTGCAGAGGGATTGGGATTTCTTTTGATGTAGTATTTCTAACAGAGCTGGATTAGACATGGCTTTATAAGTCAAGCAAAGATCACCTCTAAGTAGGAGATATGAGACAGAGAACAGCTGGAGTCTTTTGTATCTGTCTGTGTAGGACATGTGTTTAATGCCTAGGATCCTCTTTGTGTGGTACTTCCGTGGCCTCTCCAGCTGTTGCAGGTGTCTAGTGAGGTACATGCCAAATGGGGCATTATACTCCATGATTGGTCTAATGAGGGAAGAGGTAGAGAGGGACTATGACCTCTTTCTTCCTGGATTCAAAACCCTTGGTAATGAGATGTGCCACACAGAAGAACTTTCTAACCACAATGGCAATGTGATGGTCGAAGGAGAGGTTGCCGTCAACCTGTATCCCCAGATGTCTTGTAACGCCTTCAGTGTTCAGTGGGCTCCCATTGATGTGGTAATTAGTGGTAACTGAGTTTTTACCAAAGGGGATGATGACTCATTTTTTTGGCATTAAACTTAAGGTCATGGTTTTGATACCAGTCACTGGTCTCGGTGAGTCCTTTTCTGTAGGATGTCTGCATCACTTGGGGAGTTGATGGCTCCCAGCTTGCAGTCATCTGTACACTTAGTCAGCTATAGTCCCCTTGTGTTGGCCAGGACTTCAGAGAAGTAGATGCCGAGCAGGAGGGGACCCAGGACTGATCCCAGTTGGGACTTCACTCGTGACTGGTTGGCAGTCTGACTTGGAGTGATTTGGAGTCTACTACTTTCACACTGTGTGTTCTGTGAGCCAGTTTGCAACCCACCTAGTAATATATAGAGGTTGATGCCTAGTTTGGTGAGTTTATCAATAATTCCCGAGTGAAGAATGGTATCAAAGGCCTTGGCCAGATCGAGGTAGGCTGTATACACTGCCTTATTTTCTTTCACAGCCCTGGTGACTTAAAGTAGTGAACCAGTTTGAGCAGGCATGATCTTCCTTTCACAAAGCCAAATTGCATGGGGTCTAAAGTTTGGAGATTTCCTGCATCATTGTTAATCAGGTCCATGATGATGCACTCCATTGCTTTACATATCAGACTCGTCAGGCTAATGGGGCGGTAATTCCCAGGGTCTGTAGTTGCTCCCCCTTTATGGAGAGGGATGACTGTAGCAGTGCGCCATTTGGTAGGGACTAAGCCAGAGGTGAGGCTGTGACTGAACAGGGCACACAGATGTGGTGCCAGTTCACTTCGTAGTTCATGTAGAACACAGCCAGGGATACAGCTATTGCCTTTGTTTTAGCTTCATTAATTTTGTATTATGAAAAGACTTTAAACTGTCTTAGAATATTCCAGAACATTAACATGTTCTTTTCTGGTTTTATTGGGTATAAAATATCATCTGCAAATAAAACCAACTTTTCTTGATTACCATACCAATTATATCCTTGAATTTCTGAGTCCCTTAATTTCTTTGCCAGTTGTAAATATAATGCAAATAAAGGGAAGAGGACACCCCTGCCTGGTTCCTCTGCTGAAACGGAACTTAAAAAGAGGACCCCCTCCCACTTTAATTTTCATCTGCATTCCTTCATATATCCCTTAATTTTATCAGGAAATACAAATGCATCCATTGTCCTATGCATAAAATTCCAGCTTACTCCATCAAATGTTTTTTTTTGCATGAAGACCCACCAACAGTGGTATTTTCTTACATTCTGCTTCTCTCTAGGTCATCATTGTTCTGTTAATATTGTGAAATGTCTTGTTCTCCTCCTCAAAACCACATTGATCCAAATCTATACATTTTGGCATCACCTTTTCCATTCTTTTTGACATTAAAGACATGAACACTTTTATAGTCATGGTTTGGAAAAAGAATGGGCCTGTATAAAGGTGTGTCTGATGGGTCTTTACTACCTTTAGGTAATACAGCCACCACTGTTGGTGCTTCTCCTATTGAAATATTGTTAGAGATCTGGAAAGTTTTGTTTCAGTTTCTCCTATCCTAGCTTCCAAATGTCTACAGAAATACCATCTGTTCATGGAGAATTTCTTATAGATTAGTTATACATAATCATTCGTTTTGTAGTCCTTTCTCACCTTCATTCTTACATATGGGATACGGCCTATTTACAAGCTGCAAGTAGTCTAGTTGGCTCGTGGCTAGATAGGTATCCCATGTTGCACCAGTAAAATCCCCAGATCTCGTTTGCCACGTCGACGAGTTTGGTTGTGCTTCTCTGGCTAAGTGTTGCATTTACTTAAACATTTTTCTAAAATTTTTGGGATTGTTTAGCTTAAAATAGAATAACTGTTACTATATTACATTTAGTCAGTTAGGGTAGTGGCTATTGGTATAGTTAGTCTTTTAGTTGTCCCATTTGGTGCTATCTTTGGCCTTCTGGCCTTTTTTAATTAGTATTGGTACCCTGTGTGCTGGTTTTGGTGCCTTCACATACTTAGTATTTGTAGGCTCCTTTTGCGCTCTGTTAGACTGTGTGTTTACAGGGTAGTCAAGTTTTGACAGTTTCCCGCTTGTTGAATTATCATTAACAGAACTATGTTCTTTTATTTCTTAGTCATAAGTCTGAGTTTTTTTTTCGGATTTCCGCTTATTTTTGTTGATTAGTGTTAACAGGACTAGGTTCTGTTTCTCTCCCAGCAGACCAAATAGGATCTGGAACTTACTCCAGATTCTTTAGTGCCAAAACATACAGGGGACTGGAGGTCCATTCTGGACCTCAGCAGATTGAACAAATCCGTAAAGGACAAGTTCTGGATGGTGACACTGCAATCTATACTCCCGTTGTTGGGGAAAGACTATTGGATGTTCTCAGTAGATCTCCAAGACGCTTACTACCACATAAAAATGGACAGGGCGTCAAGAAGTCATCTACGCTTCCGGCTGGGAGCCAGTCACTACCAGTTTTGTGCTGTGCCCTTTGGTCTCACCACAGCCCCCAGGGTGTTCACCAAATGTATGGCAGTAGTGACAGCTCACCTGAGACGTCGAGGATTCCAGGTGTTTCTGTATCTGGACGACTGGCTCTTGACTGCCCTGCCAGGCATCTACTTCTTCAGACCAGGGACGCTACTATTCAGCTTTGTTCCCAGCTGAGAATTTCTATAAATTGGCGAAAATCTGCCTTATTGCCCTCTCAATCTGTAATTTTTATAGGCGCAGAGATAAACACAGTAGACATGTTGGCTCGTCTTCCTGCCAAAAGGGTACAGAATCTGGTTCTTCAAATTTGGTGTCTTCTCCCCTTAGGAAAGGTCAAAGCCAAGATTATTCTGCAGCTTCTAGGGACCATGGCTTCCACCATATTACTAGTGCCACTAGCCAGGCTACACATGAGAATTCTTCAGTGGCTCTCAATGGTCTTTTCAGCACCTGCCATTATCTCATCACATTCTGCTGACAGAATCTTGCAAGAAGGACCTTCTTTGGTGGACACTACCCAATCAGCTAACCATGGGCACTTCATTTGTTTCTTACCAACCCTTTGCCACTGTGACCACGGATGCCTCACAGATAGGGTGGAGAGGACATTATCTCAGCAGGACTGTCCAAGGCACATGGCAAGATCACGAGGCTCACCTGCATATCAGTGTTCTAGAGATGAGGGCAGTGCTCCTGTCATTGCAAGCACTCCACGACCTTCTTCCTCTGGTGACTATTGCAATACAATCAGACAACATGTCTGTAGTATGGTATATAAACAAACAGGGCAGAACCAAATCTTGCCCACTTTGTCGAGAGGCTATGCGAGTTTGGAAATGGGCGATATCTTCCCAGTGTTTTCAGGTGGCAACGTACATTCCAGGGACAACCAGCATGATAGCCGCCAAACTCAGCAGGGCAATCCTGATGCCTCATGAGTCGTCTCTGAAACGGGAAATGGCGGAACAGATTTTCCGCAGATGGGGACAGCCTTGCTGCAACCTCTTTGCCAGTCCAATCAATGCCAAATGTAGCAGCTACTTCTCCCCCCCCCCCCGAGGGAGTGACCGAGACACGCATTTGTTCACGATTGGTCCCTGGGTCTCCTGTATGCTTTTCCTCCCTTTCCTCTCATTCCCAAGGTTATTCAGAAAGTGAAGCGGCTGGTAAGTAAACGTATTCATTGCTCCTTACTGGCCTCGTCAGGTTTGGTTCCCCTTTCTTGGGCCTCTTCTCCTAGACAATTTTTGGATCCTGTACCCAGCTCCAGACCTGTTGACTTGCATGCCGGGCTCGCTTAATCCCTCCTAACACTCTCAATTTGGCAGCGTGGCTGCTCCAGTTCCATCCCTAGTCAGGCTTCATGACTTCTCACTCTCTGTGACTCCTATCTTTACGTCTTCTCATAAACCTTCCACTAGGAGACTATATTCCAGAAAATGGAGAAGATTCTCTATCTGGGTGGAGAAAATGAATATTGACCCTTACACTGCCTCCATTCCAGTGGTTTTGGAATTCCTGTCTGAGCTTTTTCACCAGGGATCTGCAGCTGCCACTATCAAAGTTTAATTGGCAGCGATTTCAAATTTTCATCTAGGTTTTTCAGATTCTAATCTGATGTCACATAAGCTATGCAAAACCTTCCTTAAAGGTGCCACTTTAAGACCCCCCCCCCTTCAAGAACCTGTTGCTTCATGGGATTTAAACTGTGTTATCCAAATTAACTTCTCCGCCCTTTGAGCCTTCTCATTCATCCTCTCTGAAATTCCTTTCCTGGAAGACATTTCTGGTGGCTGTCACGTCAGAGTTGCAAGCATTGTCTGCAAAACCCCCTTATCTGATTTCTCACAAAGACACTGTGTCCCTTCATACTAATCCCTCTCTTGTCCCCAAGGTCTGTTCCCATGCCACCTTGAATCAAGCCGTAGAACTTCTAGTGTTCTTTCAAAATCATTCCAATGCAGCTGAATTCAGATTTCACCAGCTGGATGTTCATAGACAATTACATTTTTTATTTGCACTGGACTAAGGAAATCAGATCAATTATTCATTTCCTTCTCTGAATCCAGATCAATTATTCATTTCCTTCTCTGAATCCAGGTCAGGCTTACCAGTTTCCAAAGTAACACTCTCTAATTGGATTTCTAGCTGTATAGCTTATGTGTACAATTCTGAGGGTAGACCTTTACCCTTTAAAATCAAGGCTTATTCTACCAGATCTCAGTCCACCTCTGCAGCCTTTCAAGCCAGGGTCCCACTTGATAATATTTGTGCGGCAGCTACGTGCGCTACCCCTCACACTTTTCCTACTCATTACAAATTGGATTTAACCTCCAGGGGTAGAGTATCATTTGGTTCCACTGTACTCAGGAGTATCTTTCCTTGAGCCATCCAAGAATAAGGTGCTAGGGACGATGTCCCATATGTAAGAATGAAGGTGAGATAGGACTACAGAACATAAAGATGTTATGTACTCACCATAACGTTCCATGTTTGCAGTCCATCTCACCCTTCATTCTTACGAACCCACCCTCCTACCCCCAGCCTGAAAGTACCTGGAGACAAAAAAATATTATCCTTTTTTTATGGAAACCTTTTAGTATTGTCTTCTTTGGTATATGTGTTATCTCTCCTAGTTAGCAACAAACAAGATTTGGGGATTGTACTGGTGCACCATGGGATACCTATCTAGCCACGAGCCAACTAGAAGACTTCCAGCTTGTAAATAGGCTGAATCGGAGCTGAGGATTGGCTCCAATCCCATATGCAAGAATGAAGGATGAGATGGACTACAAACATGGAACGTTGTGGTGAGTACATAACTTTGTTTCGTCTCATCTCCTCCTATCCTGTTAGTAATTGAGCTCATCTGCCTTTAACCTTGGCATATTGAATTCTTCCATAAACATTTCCATTTGTACTTTGTTTCCACATTTCTGTGCTTGAGTACAGATTTTCATAAAATTATGGAAATATTTCTAATACTGCTGCATGATCTCTGGTTATTTTCCTTGTTTATAGGCTCCCTGAGTTTGGCAACCACCCTTTCTACTTTCTGTTGCCTGAGCAGTTGCTATAAGCTTTTGTGATCTGGAGTTAACAAAACAACAGTTGCTTAGCAGCAGTATTTCTAAACTTATGCATATTACTGAGGTAGTCCTTTATTTTCTCTTTAGCACTCTACAATTGTAGGTCGTCTTGTTCTGTGGCAAATCCCCCCTGTTATGCAGTACTTTAACCTTTGTCAGTCCCATTTATTACTTCTTAACCATAGCTTTTTCCTTTGTTTATACTTTTTTTTTTACATCTATTTTAATTTAATGTTGTGCCATTCAGTAACTATATTTTCAGAGGAAATTTCTATCTTCCCTAATTAACTCATGAATAATTTGCAGTACCTATTCCTTAAATTCCCCCCTATTTAACAGATAGGTGGGGAAACGTCAGTGTCTCATTTTTTGTTGCCCTGCTTTTTTATTTTAGTAGTTATTGGATGCATATCAAATCTTTTGATTAAAATGTACATGTTCCTGTGAAATATAATTTGTTTAACCTAGCCCAGTTTTTTGCACTTTGGAGAATATGTAAATTCTCTCCAGAGTCTTACTATTGAATTCACATCTTCCATACCAAATATTTTCATAAATTTCTTTAAAAATGTACCCTCTTTTGTTATATTCCCCTCCTAAGCCCCTCAGATACATCCTCACTGTTGCAAATCAAATTGTAGTCCCACTTTTTCCTGCTGAAAGCTGATTAGCTCTCCCAGAGTTTTCTTTAGCTCCATTGTAGGAATTAGACATGTAATATAATAGTAATCCTTCTCCCTGCCAGTAGCCCCTTAGTACTATAAATCTACCATTATCTTTTTTCTTCTCTTCTATTACTATTGGAGTTCCTCTCGCATTTAGTATAAGTAGTCCCATTTTCCTTTGTCTCCGATATTTTGCTGAATAACTGTTTTGAAAATAGTTTAGCAAATTTGCATGCTTCGTTCTTTCCAGTTGTCATAAAATCTGAGACCATTCACATTTAAAGATAATATGGAAAGTGTCATTAAGATAAGTTATTTCCATCTGGTATGTATGGCATCTCTTTTTAAAATGTTTAGTTTCATTTTTTGTGTTAGATGCATGCACTAATGTTTGGCAGGTTGATCTTTTATACAGTTTGTCATATCCATTTGAATCAAAGTCGAATGGTACAAGACTTTTTTTTATTTTAATGAAAACCCCCAAACAAAAAAAAAAACAAACACACCCCAGAACCTATTAACTTAATACAAACAGACAAAATTATGTACATCTTCAAATTAAGTTTAACCCTCCTAATAGGAACAGTTGTCCTAGATTGTCAGCCACACTCACTGGCTTGAATTAACCTATAATGAAGGTTATTCTTGCTAAGAGGTCACTGCCACAATAGAATAACTAACTTCTCTGCCTGTACTTGTGATCGCTCCACCAGGAGAAACTGCTTCTTAATTACCCACTACTCCCATACTCTTGAACCCAGTTCTTTTAAACTCCTTCCCCCCTACTCCTCTGACATCAAATAACTTTAAGGAAAGTATCTAATTTGGCAGGAATCTGGGTCTAAAACATGGGTAATAAGACTGCAGGTATGATTAGAAACCTACCCTTGTTCCACAGCTTTAGTTTGTGTTTTATGATGTTTTTTTCATGGCTCCCACCATTGCCAAGAACTCAGGTCTACCAGCTCCATTTGCTGCTCGCTTCGCTTGCGTTCACTCTGCTCCCCTACCCCCACTAAATCAACATTTATTATATCCGCAAACCCCTCCCACTCAACTAGACAACCAATCACAACAATCTTGAAACTGCTACCCACCTAGCCCCTTAACCAGCAAACCAATCTCATCAACACTTAATACCTCTCTCCCCCACCACCCACTCCACACCTAGTTTCTTTCACACACAGTTATGCTACTTCAAAGCATGCTAGCACTCCTAACATGCACTCTTCTTGCACATCTTACATCCTACCATAACACCTTAGTAGACCCACCCAACAACTTTCACTGCACCACTACTCTCACCACCATCCTCCACCCACCCACTTCCCACGCTTATACCAAAACAGTCACCATCCTAATATGCCCATCACATTCAGTCACCTTCTGTTTACAAGCAAACATTCTGCCAAAAATATGAGTAACTTAACAGATTTAGAAAACTTATATATACTGCCCTTTTATACTGCGGTGGTGGTGCTGCAGTAGCATTGTCGCCTCAGTTAGACGTTGCCCGTTCGATTCTCAGTTAGAGCGTCTTCTGTGTAGCGACATGTGTGAATGGGCGTTCCTTTGTTGAAGGTTGTACGTTAGGCCCGGCAAGCCAGTAGTAAAAATCTACTGCCAATCATTAGCGGACCGGAGATCCGCTGTGGCGACCCCTAACCGGGAAAAGCTGAAAGACACAAACATGTATACTGCCCTTTCTAAACTAGCCCTCAGTGGTGACATCCACCCTAACCCCGGCCCAAACATTTCCAATCCCACATCTAATAACCTACCTAATAACTGCCCCATCTCACAACTAACAGCCAACAGAAAGCCATCTGACCTCCTCTTACCGAGTCTAAATATCAGAAGTATAACCAGCAAAACCCATGACCTCCATGCCAGCATAACTTTATGCTCCCCAGACATACTCATTCTAACTGAAACCGGGCTCAAACCTCACATTAAAAGAGAGGAAATATTACCAACAGGTTATAACATATTTCGTATGGATAGGCTGTTTAAGAAAGGCGGTGTTGCTCTAATGTTCAGACACCACCTAAACATTCAAATCCTTAACAAATCAGCCCCCCAAATTGGAAATGAAATCCTATATACTAACCTCAAACTGAACTCAAAACAATCAACGTCATTGGATGCTACTTCCCACCTGGCCAAAATACCTTACCCCTTGAAACCTCCTCAGTTGGGCCATTCATTCCCTTCCCCATGAAACTATAATTTTAGGTGATTTTAATATCGACTGGATGTCTTGTAACAACCATCCATCCATCTCACCACCTAAACAGTCACAGTTTCTCCCAACTTATTCAGTCACCCATTTGGATAAATAAAAGCTCTAACAATCAACTCTTGATTGTATATTAGTCAGTAAAGCCCCTCAGTCATACCTAGCTGGATGTCTTCCAGACAGCCTCGGAGATCATACCCCAGCTTTCCTTCTAAAACGCCACTTAAGTAATGCTAAATCCATTATCTATCGACAAATATGTAACAAGAAAAACTTTAACCCTCTCACCTTTACCTCATCACTTAAACTCTGTAACTGGTCACCACTAAAGTACCTCAGTCTGGATGAAGCTGTACAGTTCATTAGTACCTTCCTAAACATCCTAAATACACATGCCTCCATAAGAAATGCCATAGTAAAGGCACAGTACTCCCCCTGGCTACAAAAAAGCACAAATAAAAAAACAAAAGTAACCACAGTGTAAAATATAACTAAAAATGTCCAAAACGTACACTGTGAAGCAGTAGGAAACACTTCCAGTCAGCCAAACTCTTCAGTCCAAGCTTTTTTTATTTTTCCAACATACAAAGACAAAGACTGTGCGCTTTTCATCCCCAAACCTGGGGACTTCATCAGAATCTAACTGCATTCCATAGTACAGCCTTTAAATACTGTTAAAAATAAGTGATGTTATCACCCTTCACAATCCTTTAAAGATACAAATACCTTAATGTTCAAATGAAATGCATTACAAACACCTTTTAACACAGAACATTTTAATCAACATTTATAAAAAAGAACTTTTCAAATTCCAAGACATTCATCAAATGTAAGCTTAAAAATTGTTTAAGATAAAAAAATCAACCACATTTTGTCCATTGACTTGCTTTAAAACATATATATGTATATATATATATATATATATATATATATATATATATATATATACACTGAATAGTTGACCCCCCCCCCACACACACACACAGACTAAGATACACAATACTTATGAGGTAGCTTTCCTCACGAATATTGGTTTTAAGGATACCATTTCATTAAGATCTGGTGCATGGGTCGCAGCTAATTTCATTTGCCACTTACTTTCCCTTTCCTCTATATAATTCCTGTAATCTCCCCCTCTAAGCTTTGGTCTTACTCGCTCCACAATACTAAACAAAATTTGCACATACTAATGAATGTTTATATAGGGCATTATTTATATTTCCTGTGGCTATCTGGTGTTGATGCTTGTTTATTCTGTCCATAAGACTTCTTTCTGTCTTGCTTATGTAATAAGCTGGGCAGGTTTTACAAGCTACCAGATACATCACCCCTGATGTTTGACAATTTCCTTTGTCAAAGAAAACAGACTTCAAAATGTTTTGTTGGGTTACCATATTCTTAGCTTGTATGAACTTGCATTGTGCACAAGCACCACATCTTGTTGTACCACTATTGCCCACTATCTGACTTTTGTTAGTAAGTTCAAATGACCCTTTTAAATTGAGCCCAGTTTTGTATACAAAAGTGGGTTCCTTCCCAACAGCTGAAAATATTCTAGGGTTATTTTTAAGGATGGACCAATTGTTCTGAAAAATCTTTCACTTGTTTGACTTGCCTACAAAAAGGAATAACCATAGCCCTATGAAATTTTCTCCTCTTCCAAATTCTTTTTTCTGTAGTACATCACCTAACAGTAGTTTAATTTTTTTTTACCCCACTCACTTTTAACATATTCTACATTTTCTCCACTATGTTAGCTGGATACTCTCGCTCATAAAATCATTGCTACTTTTTGTAAGTCTCTAGCTACATCTTCCTCATCAGAAGTCATACGGGCAACTCTAACTAGTTGACCTTTGTCTATATTATTTTTTTGATGATGGGGGTGATTACTAGTATACTCTAAATAGGAATTACTAAATGTGGGTTTTCTATAAACATTGGACTTAACTGATGTTTTTGTATAAATGTATCCAAATAGTTAATGCTTTCTACACTACTGGTGTATGAATTTCAAAAAACTAGATGAATTGTTCAAAAGTTCCACAAATTCTCTCTTGTTTTCTTCAGTTCCTGTCCACAAAATGAACACATCATACAAAAAAACGCACATACGTTTTAATATATCTAAACCCATTCACTAGGGAAAATTGTTTCTTCCCATTCTAAAAGCACCATATTAGCATAAATGGAAGTGCATGATGCCCCCATCGCTACACCCTTATTCTGTTTAAAATATTCTCCCTCGTAGTAAATGTAATTATAAACTAATACAAGTTCCATAAATTCAGAAATCAAACTTATTTGATCCTCAGAAAAGTCAGTGTGTTTTTTCATACTTTCTGAAAAAAGCTCTATCCCTTCACCTTTTGGAATGGATGTATACAAGTCTACTATATCCATGGTAAGAAAGGAAATGTTTTCTTCCCAGAGATTTTTTAGCCTACCCAGGAAAGTCCCAAGAAGCTTTCAAAAGGTGGTCTACCTTTTATTGTAAACATGCTTAAGCCACTTGTCTATAACCACCCCAAAAGGGTAGGTTTTAGCACCTTGTCCTGCCACTATGGGCCTAAACTTAAGATGTTCAAAACCTTTGTGTTTTGGGAATCCCAAAAATAGTGGCTGTCACTGGATGTCCAACTTTCAAAAAAATTGTAAATCTCTGGTGAAATTCTTTCATCTGTCAAATATTGTTCCACATCATTCCTAGAATGGTGAAATAAGGCGAAAAGGCAAATAAAAGAAGATAAAAACAAAATGCTATCAATCTGCCGATAACTCTTCCCATCACAGCCCTAGGCAGTTCTGATCCACCATTAACTCCATTCTCCACCCAGGTAAAGTTGACACCCCCTTTCTCCGATATTGCCACCTCATTCAACAAAAACTTAATTGAAACCATACTAGCTTTGGAAAGGCAACACAACCCCCTCTCAACACCAAATGTTTTGCCCACTGTCTTCATTTACTCCAGTACCTTCTACCAACATAAAAAAACTTCTGCTAAAACGTAAGCCTAAAAATAACTAGCTGCTGACTTTCTCCCTTGTGAATACCTAAAAATAGCAGCCGAAGCCCCAACCCTACCCAGTCATTATCTTGATTAACCGGTCCTTAACAGAATGCTATGTCCCTACACTGTGGAAAGTATCCCACAGCTTAAAGGTGGCTTCTCCACTGAACTTTCCAACTACCATCCCATAGCCAACCTCTCCCCTCTCTCCAAGATATTTGAGAAATGCATCCACTCCCATGTCCAGGACTACCTCCTAACCAATAACCTCCTCTCCAGCACCCAACATGGCTTCAGGCCATTCCTCAGCACAATTTCCACCTTGCTCTCTTAAGCTAACACTGTCCTTCAGCACAAAAGTGATGGCCTTTACTCCTCTGCTATATTCCTTGATCTGTCTAAGGCTTTTGACATGGTCTGTCACAAACTAATCTCTTCTCACTAACCTATCCTTTTCCCAAACAGCTACACACTGGTTTAACAGCTACCTAACTGACTGCCAACCATATTTTATCTGGCTTAATGATCTATCTCCTCGACTTCCTGTCACACTGTGTTCCCCAGGGATCCATCCTTGGAGCACTACTATTCTCTCTCTCTCTCCACAAATAATCTTTTCACAGCCACCAAGCAGGCCTCCCTCATTCGGTATGCAGATGACTCCACCCTCATCTGCTCAGCCCCATCAATACCAGAACTCCATAAGATCACCCAGGAAGCCTTTTCCTCAGTGGAAGCCTGGCTATCTGATGCCAAGCTACTTCTCAACCCTAACAAGACTAAACTCCTCATCTTCCATCCCACAAAATCTAACCTTCCCAACCCCTACTTCAATATCCTAGCCAATGACAATACCATTATCTCCCCAACAGCACACACCAAGCTACTTGGTGTTGAGATTGACAAACATCTCACATTTGACATTCATATTTCACTAGCTATAAAAAAAGTTCATAAGAAACTCTGAGCCCTATATAGAAAGAAACAATTCCTCACCAAAACTGCCAGAATTTCTGTGGCCAATTCCCACCTTATCTCCACTCTACTTTATGCCTGTGCTGTACTTGCCAACCATAGGCAAACAGACTTAAATGAGCTTGAGGCTTGTTACAGCAAAATTGCTAAATTTGCCACTGGAGCATCATATTGCAGGCACCACTGTATCTCACTTAGAGAACTTGACTGGTTCGAACTACCTCAACTTCTACACCTGAATCAACTCTCTCTCTCTAGCCCAGAAGATAGTAAACTACCCTCTTAATGTCCCATCCCTTCAAAATCATCTTCAGCCCTACCATACCACCAGACCTCTACACTCCAGCAAAAAAAAAATAGCTTCTAGTAACCAAAGCCAAGAACTCTGCTGGAGAAGCTCTTTTCTCCTGCAAAATAGCCAGGTTATGGAACACCCTCCCCCCACCATAACCACGCTACCATCATGCACTCTCTTCAAAACTGCTCTAAAAACCCACCTCAAAGGGCACTGGCTATGTCCATGCATGAATCCTGACTAATAATCCCACCTACTGTTCCTCTCCTCTCATTTTCCCTCATCTAGCCACCCTGCCTTCCACTGTCTAAACATTGCTATCTCTTCTCTGCAGGCACTGGCTTCCCCTTCTCCCTCCCCGCCATTACTCTCTCTCTCATACCCTCCTCTACATTCTCAACTACCATCTGGAGCATTTCTCCCCGGGCCTCCGCTGAAAACAGGCTCTGTGGAACCTAGTCGGACTTTCCCGGTCAACAAAAAAGATAAATAAGATAAATAAAATAAATAACTACCAAACCTCATCTCTACTTCTAATACGTCAACTACCTCACTCCTACCTACTTTAAACACCACATCTTCCATCTCCCAGACACCTCTCCACTCCTACCTTCTTCCATACTATTTCTCTTGGCTCTTCCCCAGCTCATTCCACCATCTGGATTAACATCTGCTTTATAACCATTTTAGCATATAGGATTATCTGTCAGTTCTATGAATATATTACTAGTCTGACTTAGTCTGTAACTTGTGGCTGCAGTATACCAATCACTACTGTGTGTCATTTCACTTGTATACTAATTGCTATTGCTAGTATCATTGACTTACCGAAAGTTCTGCATGTAACTTGCTCATGTTTACCATGTTATTGATTGTACTATTACAATTATTTGCATTACATTTGTTCATGTAATCTGCCTCTATTTCTTGTGTGGAGCTTTTCTCCCTGGGCCTCTGCTGAAAAAGGACCTGTGTCCAGTCGGAACTTCCCGGTAAACACATATAAATAAACACATGGTACAACCTGTGCTTCTAATACCAACTGTTAGTTTTTTTGTCTCATCTCTATTCCTGTCTCAAGTAGAAAACAACTTTAATGTTTTCTGAAAACATTCAGATTGTTTTCTACATCTCCTAGCCTTTGGAAGAATGTCTTTACTGTCCTTATTGGCTTGTCTTCATGGAAACAAGAGAAAAAGATGCACAGTTCCCTTCCACTCCAAGCTTCTCGTGTTGCACTGTGAACATTTATTTGCCAGAGGAAAACTTCATTATATTCAGTGTTCTTTTATTTATTTTCTTCCCCTTAAAACTTATTGGATAAAGCAAGGGGCCTTAATCCAGTCGTTCCCCTTTGCAAAAGTGAAAAAAGCATAACAGTTTTACTTGTATTATGCTGTTTTGTCCAGGTTTTCTTTTTTACATTGCAGTGCCTGTAGTTCTTAAAACTGAACAAGAAGAAAGTAAAAAAATAAAATAAAAATAGGGCACCTGTTTACGTTAACCGAAAAAACTTTATTTTATACCATGCAATATATGTCCTGTATTAGAAAAATACTGTTGAGAACAAAATTTGTTTTACTTGGTTACCTCTTTCCTTCATCCCCGCCCTTAATGTTCTTCCAAATATTAATGACATAAAGTAGGGGGTGTGCTTTGGAGTCCCCTAAAAGTTTGACAAAAATCAAAATCCATTATTTCCAGGTTTTTTCTTCCATCATATTTCACAAATGTAATTGCTTTGTTATCCCACATTTATTAATTTTCAAGTGGCTGGATTTCTTCCTGTTTTTCTCAGTCTCCCAAATCCAGTCTCTGGTTAATTTCCAGTATATTCCTGGTTCTTCTAGTCAACCCATGTGCCTTTGCTGTCTCTCGAGCATTTTCCTTTGGAACATTGGAAGAGGTATCACTGGCATAATTTCTCTGAGCTTTTTATTATCAGACTTTTGTATTTCCTCCTTGGCTTGTTCTGCATCATAACTGATGGACTCTCTAGAAAAAAAATATTCTGAAGATAGCTGGATATAGCAGCTTGAATTTCACCTGTTTCTTGACATTCCCTGATTGCCAGAATAAATTTACTCCTCTCTTGCCTGGTGTACAGCGAGTAATTATTTTCCACACACACACTACCGTCTCCAAACTTTTAAAATGTTTTCCTTGTGCCACAGTTTTGTAAGAATCAACTTTCTTTTGTTAGGATTGCATCTTTACTATTAAAGGTTTTGGCTGCTTTCTCACTGCCAGGTTTGGAGAATACACTCCTGCTGTAGAACACCAGTCCAGTTGTTTGTGCCTTCATAAAATTAATAGTCTGTCTCTTCCAGTTTGCTCTGTCTTTTAATTCTACCATTTCTTGAAACATGTCTTCTTGAGCAGTTTTATACTCTGCCTTTTCATTTCGACCTCTGATTTTTTTTCCAGTTCTGTCAGCTTATCTGTATATATGTTTAAAGCTTCTTCCTTTTTGTTATGAGTCTACATACTCTTGCAGTGTTTCAATTATTTTAATTGGCTCTGAACACATTTGACTTGTTCCTCTATATCACTGGAAGTTATGTCTTGCACAACAGCAGCAGTATTCTTCCCAGCCAGTGTTTTGTCTTCACCTTTTGCAAGTGATTTTCTTTTACCTTCTCTGAATTTCTTTTTTGTTGGCACCCAGGTGGTGCACTTGCTAGACGATAACTGAAATTTACCCAAAAAGGTAAGTTCACTGCCTCTCTTTTGTGAGTTTTTGTTTTCACACTGGGAGTACTGAAAGTAAGCTGTCACTCAATGTGCAGCCATCTTGTAAGCCTGACCAAGCTGCCACATTGATGTTGCACTCTACACAATCCAGACCGTACCCATGTAAGCTCATTTGCACCAGAGTTAGGAACATAACATAGGCACACTACTAGACAAGTGATCACATGATTGTAAATGACTTAGCCATGCATATCTTTAAGTAGACACACTTGTTTTCTTGCCACCCTTTACAAGTACTTAATAATGACCACCTCCCAGAACAAGCAGGGCTGTACCTAACCATGGTGTAACTTTGTCTACCTGTCAAATCAAAACTTGCCTATATGGCAGAGAGAGATTGTATTGTTTGTTCCTCAAATATTTTGTGTTTTTCTGACAAATCATTGAAGTTACTAATTATGTAAATTTGAGTTTCAGACTTCATGTCCTTCAGGAAATTCAAAGTAACACAAGACCTCTCACTCTGTTCTAAGATTATAAGTGCAACATTGAAAATATTTCCCTGATTTGGGGGCTTTGTCCACCTGTTATTTTTGGCTTAGTCCAGTTTTTTTGTGATTTAGAGTTGTATTTTGCTTGATCTGTAGTAACTTATTCTTTAGATAGGCATGGAATATTTTGAGGTAGGAATATTCTGTGTTTGTTAATAGTTTCTCTGGTTTTGCAAAGAAATGGGATTAAATAGTACTGGGACTTCTATGGTTTGAAAAGCAAGACAGAGGTCACCTAGGAGAATTGTGCTAATCAGGATAGTTGAAAGATTTTAAGACCTTTAACTTTTTTAGGTTAAAATTTGTTGAGGCCTTTCCATTGATATGCTTGGATTTGACATACCAAAGTGAATGTTGAATTCAATGGGTATTATAAGGGAAGAGTACAGTGGTAAGATGACTTGGCTCTTAAAGATATTCCCTTGATAATTAACTGGACCTAATAACATTTCTTGACAATGGTGGCAACATGATTGAGAGAGAGAGTTGTCCTCTTCAAACAGATATGGTCATAAGTGTACCACTTATATGAAGTAAGAACATTTTTTTTTAGCCAAACACTACTGTGCTGCATTTAGCTTAAGGTAGTTTTCAGAATGCCAGACGTGTGCAAATTCCAGCTCTTTTTGAATAGTTTGGTATCAGTGGATGAATAAAGAACTGTGCTCAGCTTGCGTTATCAGCTAATCTGGCCAACAATACATGAGGGATATTGGCTTGGATATCTGCAAAATAAATGCTGAATGGGAGAGACCAACACTGATCTCTTATGGTACAGTTACAGTTTTATGTTTGGGGAGGGTTCTAGCAGCTTCCGTTACATGGGATCTGTTGGATAGCAAGTTTGCAAACCCAAGGGCAGTGCAGGGACTTAAATTACGTTGTCTAACTTTTCAGTAGTACCATCATGGAGGATAGTGCTGAAGCCTTAGCAAGTCAAGGTAAGTAGAGTTCACAGAGTGACAACTGCCCTCAGTCTCTGTAACAGAAGTTTACTAGGTTCCGGAAGCAGGACTGCCCTTCACAAAAACTGTGTTGTCTAGATCAGTTAAGATGGATGTGCTTGCATAATTGAGTTCTGCTATGATGTGCCTATAATTACATGGATTGCAAACTACCATTCATTAGATTAGTATTTTATCTGACTCTTCATTCTTTTATGAGCTTATGCTATAGTTTGCAGATAAAAAGTGAGAAGGATTTGGAGGGTAGTGGTTTACCATCTCTCTTGCCACTCAGTATGCCTGAAATTTTGTCAACCTTTCCTTTTTTTTTTTTCCAAGGAATGCTTATTTTACTTGTCAGATTAAGTATGGAAGGACTTGCTTCTTTTCTTTCTTGGATCAGTGGGTTTTGCTTTGTTTTTTTTCTTTTTGAAATCATTGCAAGTGTGAAAATAGGGGGGTTAATACCTGGTGTTGAGGTGTGACATCAGCATTTTCTAGTGTGACCAAATCACCCAGCGCCCAATATTTACACAGCTGAGTTATTAGCCCTGATGTTGTACTGAACTGTAAGTGACTCCTAATACAGTGGCCATTTTGAACACTGACATCTTGTGTAGCTTTTTTTCTTAGACTGATCATTTATTTGTGACTTTAATGTAATTCCCATGGATGATCAAATCACTGATGCATATTTTACCTGGTGCATCTCTTTTTATATCATGGCATGCTTAAGATGGACTTTTTAACTCCTTGACTGTAGGATCATATCTCATGGTCTTTGGAAAAAGAACCCTTTGCATACAAAATGTTTTGTATATTTCTAGGCAATACTGCTTTTACAGTTTCAACATATCTTAAGATTCAACTGCTGCCATCAAGAACAAGCTGCATTGATTTTTAATGAAGAAAAGATTGTGCAATCAATTTTATGCCAGCTTTAAAGAATGTTGTATTTTCTATAGATGTTTTGTAGGGCAGAGTGCAGTAGGAGATGGTGTGCATATCAGCAGCTGCCCACATAACTTAAGTCTGAATTAAAACCGAATGCCAGAGTCTCTTGACAAAATAATTTTACCACCGTGGAACTTTATATGGTTATTTTGCTAGACCATCTGTGTTCCTATAAAAATTAGAAGGATTTGAACGGAAGGTACTTAGGCCTGCAACAACATATAGAGAAGATAGAAGTTGTGCAGTTTCTAAAGTCATGTTTACATGCTAAGACTGCTCATAACATAACCTATGACTTAAAGAACATAATGTGAGTCGACCATGTAGCAAAACTGAGTTATAGTAGAACAGTGAACATTAGTATAATGAGGTAGTGAACAGTGTGTTGAGTTATGTGGCCATCTTATTGTGATGCATAAAAGTAGATCATGGTAATGAGTAGCACAGAGACAAAAAACAATTTTTTTAATTCTACACATTAAATACTGGCTGTGGTCCCTGTTTCTCTACTAGAAATAATTTCTTTGGCATCACAAAACAGTGCATAAAGTACAAATTCTTAAGGCATCAGAAGTATTGAAAATGAAGCTTGGAAGAGTTTCCTTTAACAAGTCATGACTTACACCAGCATAGCTTTAAGGGCATCAGACAAAAGTGTAATTTCTTTGCAGCAATTAAGAATTTTTATTCCTTGTACATTTTTTTTGTCTGCAGTGTGTGTCTGCAGTGTGTGTGTCTGTGTGTCTGTCCCAGAAGGTCTGTTCTATGAATTCCTCCCTGGAGGACATTGCAGCAATTGGTCAGTGGCTTCAGTGTTAATTGTGTTGTTGCATTTTTTTTGTTTGTTTTTTTATATGTTTTATTTTTTAAATGCTGTTTCCCTTATTTGTTGACCATGAGGTCCCTTACATAGGGAGTGGTCACACCCGCCATCCTGTGGAGCTGTTTTGTCACGTTTAGTGCAAGTACTCCTACACATGCTTTTGAGGACTGCTGTTGCCAGCTTGGAACACCAAGACCACATCGCCTGGTTCTGCAGCTGAAGTTGAACAAGCCTCTGCTTGCATGGGAGTAGTTTGGCTGATTAGGACTGCTGTTTTCCTTCCTCTAGGGAGACGAGCTGCAGTGAGCTGCACTTACTCATCTTCCATGCATGGGTCATCCAGTGTCTGGGCCTGTATTGACAGTGAATCGTAGTCAAAGCTTCAGTTCTTCACTCCGCAGAAGTTTTTTCCCCCCTTATTTTGAAGGAATAAAAATCCCATCTGTATTGTGGGAATATGTTCTGCTATTGATTGCACCAGTTTGTGCATAAAAGCTGATTGTAAAACATGTCTATCTTTGTAAATGAAATGTCAGTAAAATAATCGTTTGGAAGATTACTGTACTGTGACATTTTTAGTTTGATACGTTCTTACTTGATGTATGTTATTTCTGATTTATGTCTGAAAACAGGGGAAAAGGTGATTTTAAGTATTTTTGATTAGTCTGTCTAGTACTAGTGACATAGAAACAAGCAATAATAGCTAGTTGCTGGAAGAGTTCCTTCCACATTTTCCAGTAAAATTGGCTTCCTCCAATAAGAAGCACCCATGTCTACTCTCCTTTTCCTCACCATGTGTACTGTAGCCTATTTCATGCATCTCCCCACCTGTCTGTCTTGGCTCAGTTCCCTCTCCCCAATCCCATTGGGTCTTCCTCCTTTACTAGTCACCAGTCGATTCTCTGTTCTCTGTAGCTCAGTAATTGTATATATTGTAAGTAGTAGTGTGAATTGTATTCATTGTGTATGTTTCCCAACTTGCATCAGTGATACCTACTTGATTTGTAAATGGCTATTAGTATTACATGAGCTTTTGCAGTCCTGGAATGGAACTTGATAAGGTTATACTCTGGCTTCTTTCCCCCAATTTAACAAAGGAAAATAAGCATTTTGTTTTGATTTAACTTAAGTGTGTTTAAATGTTTGCAAATGATTTATACTGAACAAATGAGGAAGAAGGCTATTTGAAATTATGTATAAAAGATTTTTCTCCAGTATACAATTACTGCGTGACTCTGAGTTAAAGGCGTTGCCGTCCAGCCTGTCAAAAGACAGGAGCAATACCTCATTTAATGGACTACTGGCAGTTGAATGGGATATGAGAACTTCAGCATTATTTGCAGAGTGCTTCAGTCATGCTTACTGTTCTCTAGTTAACACTGCCTTAATGTTAATGGGGAATGATTTTGGTGGCATCTCCAAGAAATTGAGTGGTACTTGTGCAATAATGGCTGCTCCTGCTATCCTTAAATTGGTTTGGCTGCTGGTGTGTTTGTTGCCTTTACGTAATTGGGTTTCTGAGGTAATTTGTTGTATTTTAATAAGCATTTCTATATTTGCAGTGTTGACTTGGGTGTATTGTCTTAGTCTTAAGTTATTGTGAATTATATAATGACTGGCCATTAATATTCCAAAACGAGCATATACCAACGGAAAAAGGTCAGGTCCCCGGACTTTGTTCCATTGGTTTAAACTGTAACTTTTAACTTATTTTTGTTTAAAAAAAAAAAAAAAAAAAAAATTCCAGACTCCAAACATAGACAGACAGGACAGAGAAAATACTAGGAAAATCAGCTACGTTGCTCAAAACTAAAGACACGTACCAGATTTTCCTTGTGTTTCCTCCATTCTTTCTCTCTCCTACCCCTAAACTGCGTGAAACTTTTTTTTTTTAATTTAAAAAGAAAAACGGAGCAACTGATACCATCTTTTCTCCATTGCTTCCTTTCCAAAGCACTGATGTACTGGTTATGCGTGTGAACGCAAGTCCCATACACATGCGCAGTGCATCAAAAAAGGGCAACAAGATATGTACCAGCAGTGGAAGGACAACACAATGCCGTTATACAAAGACATTATTTAAGAAACGTAAGTATTTTTTCTTAAATAATGTCATTGTATAGTAGAAATAACTGACTCTGTGGTGTGGTATATTAAGATTTACCCACGGCTGGCTTTATTTAATCACTCTGGCTTCACCCTCATGATTAAGTCACACCAACCTTGGGTAAAACGTAATATACCACATAGACGTCATTGGTTATTGTTTAATTACTTTGTTACTGTTGGGTCAGTTTTTGCTTGTATTTGATTCCCATTTCTGTCTACTCATTCATTTTTTATTTATGAAGTTTAGGCGTTTGTTTCCACCAATAAGCTTTTATCTTTTGGATGCCCTTTACTGTGTCTTGTCAACCAAGCAATATATTTAAATTTTAGTTTAGCACATTTATTACTGCAGAATATGTTTAATTTATATTACATTCCTGATTGTGATTTTACTTTTTTTATGCAGTTTTGGGAGTATTTCTGGCTTGTGCTTTTGAGTTATTTTTTTAGGGAGGATTTATTTTTTGTTCCGTTAAATAACCTTTGAAGTTTTTTTTTTTTTCCTGCTTTGACTCTCTGGGTGGATGGGTGATATTTTACTGTAAATTAACTTACTGTGAAGGATCTATTTTTTCCCCTAATGATTTCATGCAGAAATAGCACCTCTTTTACTGTAGTGTATCTATTTAAGTTTTAAGTAAGAGGTTTGGGTATGTTTAAATAATCAGTGCCAATGTGTTATATATGTAGACTGTTTTTAGGAGTCAGTATATTGGTAGACTTGAAGATTTCATGTGTACTTCGGTGTTGAGAATTTTGTCCGTATCAGTAAAAAGCTTAGACAGATTTTCTGGCAGTAGTTCTTTGGTGTTGACAGTTGCTTGATTTATGTTTGTGACCATTTGCACTACTGCCCCAATACCGCCCCTGCTCCATGCTGGCCTCTCTAACACATTTTGCAGTGAGCCAAGTATTACATTACTGATTGATACATGCTTGTGCTTTTGTTCCTCTTGACAGTGATCCTTTATTCATTTTCTGTTATGGGTTTTACACATCCTTGCATGTACAATAGAAATAATCCTTCCTTAAATTGGTTAATTCAGTGTATACATATATTAAACTGTAGATTTTTATTTGATGCGCACTGCCTCGAATTTTGACTAAATTATTCAGTAATCCTTTGGTAACTTCTGAATGAATTGTTCCAGTGTTTAGTTTAAATGTGCCCTGTAGTGGGAGGTCAGCTTTTTAGCGTTCAGTACAGCTGTGCACATTTTTTTTTAACTTTTAATTTAGTTCCATCATTTACCTCACTTATAACACCTGTATTTTGCGTTATACAAGCTATAATTTAAATCTTCGTTACTATGTCTGCAGCTTGGGCTGTGCCTGCAAATGTTCAGATTTGATCAGCGCTCTACCCTGGTAAACAAAATTTAAATAAATAGTCTGTTGTAGTGTAATAATTTTGCAGATGTGCTCTGTTTTGGGTTTACATCCAGTGTGTGACTTTGTGCATTGTGCTCAAGTTTGTGATTGTCTGACTTTGTATATTTGTTCTGTGAAAACTGTATATTTGTTTTTTACTTTGACCTAGTTGATTTTATCTCCTGTACATGTTTGCGTACCATAATGAACTAAGATGAAAATATGAAACTCTCCTGTTGTGGTCTGGTAATTGGGTATGCATGGGAACCAAAATCTCTGTAGAGGACAAAAGTACTTTTGGAGAAGGGACCCTTACACCATAATAGTGGCATCCCTTTCTCAGCACCTTGCATCAAGAGATTACATCCAAACACGACATTGGCAGTTCTACTTTCGTATGAAGCCTGTTTATATTCTTTCATATAGAAAAGCTGCACACACTTATATTGGTTTGTGAGCTTGTTTTTCACTCTAAACACTCTTGTATCTTTACACTTGAAAGATCAAGCATAGCCCCCCCCCTCTCCGCCTTGTTTTAGGAGATTGCCATTTACTTAGCTACTCTCTGCAGTTGAAGCTGGTGTGTTCCCTGCTCTTCAGGTCTCATTAATCTTCTAAAGCATTGCATAATAAATTTTAAGGAAGTATTTTGTAAGCATCTTTAAAGAATCATTTTCTATCAAATTTAGCAACATGTTTCCAGTTAAGTGTATTAAATGTTCTTATAAGTGCTGATAAGCAAAACATTTGAGAGTTTGACAAACACGGCAGCTGTATTAAATAGATGTATTAGTAAGTGTCTGTTTAACCAGATTTGTGCAAGACAGTTTTTAACATCTACATTAGGCATGAGTTTGAGTCACTTTTGTACTGCTGCAGGCTTGTGTTTTATTTTTGAGATGGGAGTCCTTACCTGATCATCCATCCACAAGCAGAGACAGGAAAGGAAAACTGTAAATGACTACCAGCAGTTGTTCGCTACCTAGCGTTCCCTTGGCCTAGATATTTCCAAATACTTGGTATAGTAGGGCACTGTGCAATTCTATGCAATACATGTAGTACTAATCTTGCAGTATCCCCAGTAAAGTAAAAAAAAAAAAAAGGCCATACAAGACAAAGTAGTATAGTATGGATTTGTTTAGTGCACTAGAATGTAAAGTTTGATACCCGTTCCATTCAGGTCACTGCTACCATACTGATTTCTGGAGCATATGTATTTAACAGTATCCCAAGTAGGGCATGTTTGCCGTGTCCAAGTACTTTCCACCAATAGTAGGAGGACATTGCCCCCCCATTTACAAAAATGTAGAAAATCCATTTAAGTAGCATTGAATATACTTTACTTCACATTGATTTTGCCTCAAACATTTTGATCTTGGATCACAATTAAGTGTTTCTTGAACTATCAGTATATTTTTTATTCTTGTGTTTAAGTAAAAGTTAATGTTTCAAATTAATGCTGACCTTGGAGATTCCTTCACAGTTTTGTTTGTGTGATGAAGCAGAACAAGTTTAACTGATTTGAAATTATTTTTGCCAGAATGTAGTTGAGAGTTTCTGTTTTAGCATTAGCCATATTAGTCTGGCTTGTGTAGGTTTTGAATGCATCTGTTAATACAAAGCAGAATTAGACCGGTTGGAATGTTTTTTACTTTAGGAACTGGCAAAAGAAACGTGTATTTTCATTATTTATTTATTTAATTTTTTGCCCCCCCCCCCCCTTTTTTTTTTTAGATCGTGAGGATCAGTCAATCCTTTGCACGTGAGTACTTAAGTTTTGTTAACTAAACAGCTGACCAAGCTTTGAGCTTCACAGACCTATTGATGCTACTGTTTTTCATGTTTTATATAACACATGCTTCAAATTTGTGAAGTCAGAATAGGTGCATGATCAAATCCTGAATAACTTTGAATCATTGGCTCTATTGCCTTCTTCCAAGCAGTTGCTGTTAAATTTTCTTGCATGGGAAGTAGTCTGTGTGTACTGTTGTGAAAGTTAATGCTGCGTGAGTTTCATTTAAAATTCTCTGTACGTATGAAAATAAAATTAACAGTTGTAGTTTTTTGAAATATCTAATGCTTGTACTGTCGAATATAACACACTTCAGTAACTGATTTAAAACAAAAACATTTTGCTTTAACAAGCTTTGTCAGTTATATGCAGGTGCTTCCTTTTGTGCTTTCAGGGCATGTAATAAAAATCCTGGCTGGAGCACCCTGTTGACCCACACATCCATTTGTACTGTGGTTAAGTGGAGTGTACTAACCCTCAAATCCAGTTCTTTAGTCTCTTGCAGGCTTTACAGTGTGTGCATGCTGAAAGTTCCTACTTGGGATACATCCTCATAGAAAACAGTATATATACCTGATTTTGCTTGGTCATGAGTTGACCACTTACAGATTCTCCCTTTTTTTTTTCCCTTCTTTTGATCATTGTTACCACTGCTGGCTGTTAAGCCTTTGAGTTGCTGAAAAAACAAGATTGAAATTTTCATTGCCCATCTAGCATTAATGCAGATGGTCGTAAACTTGAGCTGCGATTAAGGAACATGAAATACAGAAGGTAATGGAACCAGAACCAATGCACCCAATTTGAGTCCATCTTGCTTGTGATAGCTTTAGTTTCCCTATAGTTGTGTCCAGTGTTTAGAGGTTGTATCTTCAGTTTTTTATGCTGGTAGCCAGATCTGTGCATGCAAACCTCAAAAGTGCTTAACTTTTGGAGACCAAATGGAATTTTGCTGATTCTTGTTGGGCAAGTCAGCGTCCTTTAAGGTTCAAGAATGATCTTTTGAGTCTCCAGGCAGGTTTCTAGGTCAGGGTTGGAGTATCCTTTTTGCCATCACCACCAGATGGTTTACCACTCTCAAGCAGGGGCAGAGTCTGTTTGGGTCTTTGGCCTTTCGTGTTACCTTGATGAGCTTCAGACACTTGTACAGCACTGTGGAGAGAAGATGGCAGAGAATGTGGTTGAGAGCACCATTTTGCAAGTAGCTGTAGCTTAATTGCTAAACCATATCCCAAGCTCTGATCTCATTCTTCTTTCCCCCACTTTCTTCTTTGGCATGGAGAGAAGTACCTGCCTGACCAGCACTGCATCTGATGTTGAGTGCTGTTATTTTTCTGCCACTTTGGCACTTGCATGTTAGGGACATTTAGTAATTTTGCTAGTGTTGGCTGGATGTAATTGGTCTTTTCTTGTGGAATATTTTAAATCTGCAGAGATATGAAGGTCACTGTTACAACTGGCAGAAGTAATTAATCACCCTTTTCTATTAGGTGTATTACTAAAGACCTTAACAAACCACATCTTTCTCACAGAAATGTCTGTACATCATAGACAGTCAAATTAAATCCCTTGGTTAATACGTCATTTAGATTTTGGTATTTTTATTTTTGTGTATCAGAAGTACTCCATTTGTGAGACTAAATGATGTAAAGTTGTCCTGTCTTGCCTTCATTCTGTACTTGTGGGTTCAGAACAGTTTACAAAAGCTCGAGGTCTCCAACTAGCTAGTGGCTTACTCCTATCCCCATGATGCTCTTGGGCATTCCCCAGATCTCATTTGCTGCTAAACAGACTGATCAGGCATTCTTCAGCTGACTGTGACTAAGTTTCTCTACAATCTTTGTTATACCTGTTAAAAACTAGTTTTTTCATAAATAGTTTCTTGTGTGCTTTTATCTTAGAAGGTTTTTGGCCTTATCACAGTGTTAGACTGTGCCCGTTAATTGTGTTTTTCTCTGGGGCCGTCGTTTTACCTCTAGGCCACACCTCCATTCCTATCTGGCTTTTATCTGTACATTTGTTAAGTATTTTTGATTGAATTTGTATGTTGTGGATTTTTTCTTTACTGATAAGACTTTAGACTAAGTTTCCGAGTCGGCTCATTTAACTTAAGAGGCTCAGCCCATTTTAGTTAGAGGGCTCGTGCTGTTAGAGCTGTCAAGTGTGCTTAGTAGTTTTGTTGACTGATCTTTAGCTATAAGTTTTTCCTCCCTTTTCTCATTGTGAGAGTGTTGGTTATTTACTATTGATAATGAGTTTGGATCCCTTTCCTTGAGTCATCTCGTTTAAATTGGTGAGCAGCTCAGCCCGTTTAAGTTAAAGGGTTTTTTCCTGTTTGTTTTTTTGTAGTATAAAAGCTAGTTTAATAGTTAAATAGTTTCTTGTTCCTATTTAGATAGTTTAAAATATTACTGATATTGTTACAGTTGTACAATTTTTCTTTGTAAATATGTCTAAGCACTCAAAAGACACTAAACTCTGAGTTCAAGAAATCTTTTAGGTGCTCCCAGAAAATGTCTTTGACTGATGGTCATACTAAATGGGTTTATTGCCTTGGAGCTGTACATTTACAGGAGTTATGCTCAGTGTGCCATTCATTTAGTTCGAAGGTTCTCCTTGGAAAAAAAAAAAATAATCTTATAGTAAAAGGATTGTTAAAGATTTCATTTTCAGAAGTCTTAGAAGAAAGTCAGGGTACGCTAAAGAAAACCTCTTCCCCTCCTAGTTCTGAGAAGTCTAGTAAAAGATCTTTATCTTTGTCAGATCAATCTGTACCTTCAAACAAAATTTCAGAAATTTCTTCATTGGACCCAAAATCTGTCGGGCTCAAAAAACCTTCTACCTCGGCGGCTCCTGTTTCAGAACCGATGGTGCTGCAGTATCTGAGCTGGTCCCCTGTCCTGGAGCTGGTTTCTCAGACTTTAAGGTTACCTACATTAGAGATCGAGACAGTACAGTTGTGTACACTTACCATAAATGTAGATGTTCGAGTGTATTCACTGTTGCAGTCATCACACTTGGGTTATCCTGCCAGGGTTAGCTCACATTTGGCCCAAATACCAGAGGCTTAGTATTTCTGTGTTGGTTGCTGTCGCTTCAGGAATGACGTCAGGTCGTCAGTGGTATAGAAACAAGCAGCCGACGCCATTACATCAGTTTTTCTTGCCCCAAATACAGAGCTAAGTTATGGTGGAAAAACACCACCTGATTGGGATGCGCAGATAGGCCTCCTTTAGATCTAGAGTGGCTAACTAGGCATCTTTGGACAGCATAGGGAGAAGCTGCTGTAGGGTGAACATTTTGAATTTTGGTACCACCAGGAAGGTGTTCAGAATGGATAAATCTAAGATTGGGCGTCAAGTGCCCTCTTTTCTGGGTACCAGGAAATGTCTGGAAGAAAACCCTTGGCCTGTCTGTTCTGCAGGAACAGGCTGAATTGCCCTTATGGGGGAGCAGGGAATGAACTTGGTTTTGTGCCTCTGCCCACTGGTTTGTAGGAAGGTCTGGCAGCCCTTTTGGGGTTGGCAGCATGTGGAAATAAAATTTGTACCCCTGGGATACTATGTTGAGGACACATCGATCGTTGGTGATGGAGGTCCAGTTTTTTACAAGTTTTCCTCCTAGGGGCACTTGCAATTGGGCAGAGGTGAAGCAAGAGGAGTTGACGAGTCCTTTGTGAATTCTTTCCATAAGGGGGGGGGGTGGCTTAACGCACTCTGTTTTAGAAGTGGAGGTAGTCCATTGCTTAGATCTTTGCATACCCTGAGACTAGTCTGGTGGGGTCTGTTTCCCCCAGGTCTAGTTTGAGGTGGTCTTGAGGGGGCTAGAAAGGACCAATGTTTTGAGGGGCAATGCCTACTGAATCTTAGAGGCTGCACTTGCAAAAAATCTTTGACTGCCTGCATAGACTTAGCTTTTTTTTCCATCTTTAAAAACTCTTCTGCTTTGGTACCAAACAGATTGTCCTTGTTCAGAGGTGCGTCCAATAATTTTGATTTGACATGGTCTGGCAAGGTCTGCTCCTTAAGCCCAGGCATGCCTTCTGAGCACAGAACGTGCGACTGCTGCCCTGCAAGATGCTTCTAAGGCATCAAACCCACATTGCAAGGTATGCTTGTTGACTTGGCTTGCAGAGTGCATAAGCTCCTGTAATTCTTTATTTTCTGCACAGTCAGGGAAGGTAGATAATTTTTGCTTAAGTTCCATAGTGTGTTGCTGGTATTTCAGCATGTGGAACTGACAGTTTGATGCTCTAATGGCAAGAGTTGCAGAGGTGTATACTTATTTTTTTTTTTTTTACCCCATCTGTCTAAATCTCGAGAATTCCTGTCCGAGGAGCTGCTCTATAGACCTCCAGGATGCGTACTACCACATAAAACTGGACAGGCCATCCAGGAGTCATCTGCGCTTTTGGCTAGGAGTCATTTACTACCAGATTGGAGCTCTGCCCTTTTGGTCTCACTACAGCCCCCAGAGTGTTTACCAAATGTATGGCAGTACTTGCGGCTCACCTGAGATATTTAGGATTCTGAGTTTCCATATCTAGATGACTGCCTCCTAACCACCACCACTACCAAGCATCTACTAACAGAAGCAAGAGAACACTATTCCTGATACTTTGATCTCGTCTAGGGATCATCATAATAAACTATGAAAAATCTGCCTTATTGCCATCTCAACATATCGTTTTTATAGGCTCAGATTTAGTCACTGCAAAATGCTTCCAATAGAGGGAGTAACAGCCCTTCGGGGTACAGGTTCTAGATCTTTTCAAAAGGAAGACTCGAGCAAGGACAGTTCTAAAAGTACTAGGCACCATGGCAGCAGCTATAACCGCAATTCCCTTAGTGCGGCTGCACATGAGAATTCTACAGTGGCTGCTGTTTACTCAGTGGTCCATGCAAGAACTTCCAGTGTCGCACCAGATTAACAGAATCTTGCAGGAGAGACCTTCATTGATGGCTTCACTCCGATCAAGTCACGTTAGGTTGACCTTTTGTTTTTCCACATCTGCTTGCCACAGTGACCACGGATGCTTCCCAGATAGGATGGGGGGGGACATTATCAGGGAAGAACAGTCCAAGGGGCTTGGCAGGATCACGAGGCCCACTTGCACATCAATGTCTTAGAGACGAGAGTGGTGCTTCTTGCATTGCAGGCATTCCAAGACTATCTTCCACTAGGAACGATTGTGATCCAAATGGACAAAATGTCAGTGGTATGGTATATAAACAAAGGAACCAGATCTTACCCCCTTTGTCAAGAGGCCCTGAGAGTATGGCAGTGGGCAGCCTCCTCCCAACACTTTCTGGTAGCAACGCATATCGCTGGGAAATTCAACATGAGAGCAGACAAACTTAGCAGAGCAATACTGAGGCCTCGCGAGTGGTACCTGAAACAAGACATAGCTGAAATGATTTTCCAAAAATGGGGCCAGCCTTGCTGCAATCTTTTTGCCACGTCCATGAACGCCAAATGCAGAAGCTACTTTGCCCTAATTCCCCCTCCAGGGGGATCCCCAAGGGATGCACTTGTACATGATTGGTCTTCGGGTCTCTTCTACACCTTCCCTCCTTTTCCATTGATACCCAAAGTTCTTCAGAAAGCCAGCCAGTGGGAAGGACTTCAATACTTATAGCTCCTTGCTGGCCTTGTCAAGTTTGGTTCCCCTTCTTGTGGCCTCATCTTCAGGAGGAGCCCTGGATTCTGGACCCTAATGCCGGATCTCTTCTGACCCATCCGTCGGGAATGCTCCATCCATCTCTTCAAAGCTTCAAGGTGACAGCTTGGCTGTTCTAATTCCAAACATAGCCAGGCTACCTAACCTTTCACCCTCAGTGCAACATATCCTAATTTCATTTCACAAAGCTTCTATGAGAAAATTATTTCTCCGCAAATAGAAAAGATTTTCCTCCTAGGCCTTAAAAAAAAAATCATATTGACCCTTTATCTGCATCTATATCTTCTATACTGGAATTTTTAACAAGACCTTTTAATGAGGGAGCAGCTGCAGCTACAATTGGAGTACAATTAGCAGCAATCTCTAATTTTCATTTTGGAGGAGGGAGACCGAATGTCATGTCCCACAGACTTTGTAAAGCTTTCTTGAGAGGTACTAGCCAGTTAAGACCACCCATTAAACCACCTCAACCTTCATGGAACCTAAATTTTGCATTATCCCATATAATCCCCCCTCCCCTTTGAACCAGCATCATCCTGTGACTTGAAGTTCTTAACATGGAAAACTATTTTCTTAGTAGCTATCACTTCAGCTAGGAGGGTTTTGGAATTACAAGCATCATCTGCAAACCTTACGTATATGCTGTTTCACAATGACAGTCTCACTTCGCACAAGCCCATCTTTTCTACCAAAAGTATGCTCAGAATCTTAACTTAAATCAGTCTGTAGACTTACCCCCCCCCCCCAAGTATGGCAATAAGGCAGAATACATGTTGCACCAACTTGATGTGAATGGAGAATTATGTTTCTATTTACACAGAAAAGGACTTTAGAAAGACTGACCAATTATTTATATCCTTTTTCAGACTGCAAAAAAGGGCTTCAGTAGCAAAAAACACTCTATCCAGATGGTTGTCAGATTGCATTAAATTTACCCATCAGTCAGTGAATAAACAACTTCCAGACAAAATAAGAGCTCATTCTACCCAGGGGTATTTCGACCTCTTCTGGCTTTCATGCAAAATTACCAATTGATAACCATTTGCGCGGCAGCAAAGTGGGCAAGGCCTCATACCTTTATCACTCATTACAAAATGGATTTGGCCTCCAGGGGCAGAGCTTCTTTTGGGTCCACTGTTCTGAAGAATGTTCTCCCGTGAGCCACCCAAGAAAGATGGTGCTAGGGACACTGTCCCACAAGTACAGAATGAAGGTGAGATAGGACAACTTCACATAAAGAAGTTGTGTACTCACCATAATGTTCCATGTGAGTTGTCCATCTTGCCTTCATTCTTGCATCCCACCCTCCTATCCCCAGCCTTTTTTACCTCCTGGAGGATTGAGAGGTTACTATTTGGCATCTGATATTCTCTAACCTTTTTCTTGTCTTATAGAGCAATGAGGAATTGTTATAATCACATTAGTATACCAGCAAACAAGATCTGGGGAATTCCCTAGAGCATCATGGGATAGGGAGTAAGCCTCGAGCTAGTTGGAGACCTTGAGCTTTTATAAACAGCCGAGTCAGAACAGCGGATTGGTTCCAAACCCACAAGTACAGAATGAAGGTGAGATGGACAACTAAAATGGAACGTTCTGGTGAGTACATAACTTTTTTTTTTTAACGAGATAGGCACCCCCTTGGCCAGCTCTCAATCTTCAGGTTATTTTGTATTTTAACCAAGGAATTTGAAGTACACTCTTGTTTTGCCTGCCTATCATAGTTAACAGGAACCCACTTTCTACCACTAAAAGCTGTGTACATATTTGGCAAAAATGTATACTTTTGCCATCACGCTTGCACCATTCATCTCACTTCCGGACTTCAAGGGCTTTGGAAATGTCTCCTCTGAACTTTTGAGGAAAGCTGCTAAGGCTTCAGTGTGGTATCCATGTTTCTTTTCTGTGTGGTTTGCAGATATGGTAGTCAGAGCTGATGTTGTTAGATACATGGCAATTAAGTGTTGTACTAAGGTTCATGTGGGGAATTCCATCACATTATTTTGAATTCAGCTGCTCCTTCAGTCTGCGGTCCTGCTTAACAAGTCTCCTGGCAAAATCATTGAGCACATTGCAGGCAGGGGGTGCTAAGACTCTTCCAGTGGTTGAAATGTACAACAATCCTACATTGTGTGAAATAGCCCATTCACTTGGAAGGAGGTAGACAGTTGTCTGAGAGTCTAGGAAGTTTTTAAAGCAGCCACCCCATTCTTCTTTGAAACCCTGTAACAAGGATTTTTCTCCCCATTTAGCTCAGCAGATACCACCTGTGGAAGCAGCTTTCAGTTCAGACACTGCTGGTAGGGAATTGACTAACATGCACTCCAGCTTTAGAAGCCATTGCCCAGGCACATGTTTTAGACATCAAAGATCAAGATTTCAATGTCATGTCCTAGACTTGCCCATTTCACTCACTGTGCACAGCTTGCTATGTGAAGAGTTGCTGTTCCTCAGTTTCTCTTCTAGCTGGCTCTAACATCGAAGGATAAAGCCTCAACCATGGGCAGGCGACCCTCGTTCAGTTAATGGCTTGGGCACCTGATGGAACTGGTATGGGAAAATAGGAATGTCCAGGGTGAGGACTGTCACAGTCCCTTGGAGAAAAAGCAGCAATGTAAATGCTTGGCCTTGGGGGAGGTATTAAACTTATCAAGCCACCACCTGGGGTGTAGATTTCAATTCAGGTGAGTGGAAGCGAGCATTTGAATTGGTAAGGCAGTGGGACTCTGAAGTAACACCCCCCACTCATGGTTTTGGAGTTAGACCATTACAAAAGTCTTGCCAGGATGTCTGAGAGCATAAGATACTTCCATGGCTATTTGAATGATAGTTCTTCTCTGCAACTCTTGCTGTGTTCCTGGGTAAAATTCCTGCATAAGGGAATGCATGGGTTTATCACACTCTTGGGGAGGGGGAGCTTAATGTTTGGGAGGTAATTGGCAAAAAGTGCATCAGAAAAGTCTTGTATGCCTTTTATCCTTATGTATTACTAAAGATCATGGAGGAGAGGCCAAACGTCATTGCATTGGATCCTTTTTTGGTCAAGACAGAGTTTCTCTGGCCTGCACAGCCTTGCTAGAAAAAAAAAAAAAACAGATGGTCCTTTCGGTATCTCAACTTGACACTTGATTGTTTGGATGATTTCCCATGTATTCTGAGGACAGGCTAAAGATAACTGTGGCTAAGAAACTAAACACTGGGATTGTAACTAGCAAAGTGGAGATTTTTTCCTTTGGTACCTGCCCTGAGATCAAGACCTAAATAAGGGACAAGCGGAAGTGGTCAGGGATTACCTGGCACACCATTTATAAGATTAACCTTTCTTGTGCATCATTAAAGGTTTATGCTTCTATCTGAACCTGCTTGCCCCCCCCCCCCCACCTTTCCCAATATTCTAAGCTTTTAGTAAAATAAGTCTTGAGTTTTGCATATTAAAGTTCCAAGAAAGGACTGTTCTACTATGGAATTTCAACTGTGTGTTAGAGAAAGTGACCTTGGTTCCACTTGAATCAGTTGATTCTGCACCCCCCATGCATGTTATACTGTGGAAGACCATCTTGGTTTCTATCCCTTCTGCTAGCATGTTCTCAGAATTGCAAGCTTTGATGTGCAGGAAAACTTTTATAATCTTCCATGAGTACAGTGTGTCCCATCATACCAGTCCCTCCAAAGCTTAAAGTGGGCACATTGTTGTCCCTCAGTTGAGCCATTCATTTACCAGTATTCTTTCATAACTCTGAAAACAAGGGAGAGAGAGAGTGAGATGTTTACTCCCTAGATTTGTTTAGACAGTTTAGGTTTTACTTGCACAGGACTAGAGTTCAGAAAAAATGCTATTAGTTTCTTTGGCAAAAGAGGAAGGAGGAAGAAGCCAGTTAACAAACTTCAAAATGACTTGCTAACTGAAGTTCTTATTGCTGTTTGCTCATATTAAATATGTTCCTGTGGATGTCGGAGACCATTTGCTAGGGCTGCTGCAGCTACCACAACATTCCTTAGGGTCAGCATTGAATTTGTCCTAGAAGCTGCCATCTTGATTCTCAGTGCATATATTCTCATGGCACTTTAATCTCTGGTTATCACTAGAGCCAAGGCTGGCAGTGCATCTGCTATTCTGCAAGTCTTACTTTCCTAACAGGATCCCAACCACCCTGTGTTTTTGCTTGGGAAATCTGAAGCATTGATTGAAATACGGAGTAGCATGATGAACACAGTACAGTTAAGTACATTCAGTTTTGCAGTACAGTTTCCCTCTCGCTTCCCATTTTCTGCTAGGTAGTCTGGGTTGAAGTTGCTTTCCATCTGATCCAATTTTCACTTTCCCTGTCATCTCTGTTTCTTTACCTAGAGATGAAGATTGGGTACCTCTGGGGTGGACTTGAGACAGAGGGGACTATCCTCTTCGGGTCCATTAGGGTTTTGGCTCTGGAATCTTACCACCTGGTTGGGCCAGGGCAAGTAAGACCAGAAGATGGTACTGGCCCTTACCCCTCTTAAACTACTGATGTCCTTAAGTGGCAGTGGGATGAAGTCTTCCAAAACATTGGAAGAAAGTACAGCTCTGGAAGTCAGGCCAGCGAGTCAAACTATCTGCAGACAGGCTATCTCTTGTAACTGCAGCAGTGGCTATATGCCATTTATGTTCAAGTTCCTAACTTAACTATACTTTCATTGTACTATTCACTGTTGCTGTAGCGTTAAATTGTGAGGTGTTTTGCCAACAGGTAGTTGGATGACTGGTCTGCCTTCAGGATCTGTACCTTCCTCAAAATCCTTGACTAACTGCCTTTCACTGCCATACAAGGATGTTGTATAAGAGTAGCCTTGGCCAATTCCCTACTCTGATCGTGCTACACTTAGTATCGTTGCTTGACCTTTTCATTTTCCTTGCTTCCAGAGTAAAGATGAAGACCTCATAGAGGTGTTCTCTTTTTTTTTTTTTTACTACTGCTGTTTGTAGTCTTATGTCTCCTAGTAAAACTAATTAGTATAGCCTTAACAGCTGTCTTCATTGCAGGAAGCAAATTCCCCATTAGGGTTTTCATTTTTGCTGTCTTCTCTTTTAACTCAACCCAGAGAGCTAAATCCCCTCTCTGGGTTTGTGACTGGTAAGGAAGAGTGTCTCTTTTTCTACACAACTGTTATTAGCCAAGGTCACTGGGAGCTTGCCTTCAAAAAGAAGCCATTCTGATCTAGAGAAGTGGTGGGCATCTAGAGAAGTGGTGGGAGACCAAGGAAATAGAAGATTAGTCATCTTTCAAAGTCCATTGGTTCTGTACATGGTCAGTTACTTTTGCAGACCCATCTTCTGAATGTTTATTGAAGCCTCTGGCATGAGTGCTGTGTAGCCTGCTGCACGGTCAGATGTCTGCATGCCCACCTAGAAAGACTGGTTTGACTTTTCCTGTTGGAGAGGAGTGTCAGTATTGAATTATTTTATTGTTGCAGAGGGTGTGGTAGTCCCCTTAGTCTTTGTGAATAGTTTCTCAGAAACAGTGGAGATCTCAGTCATTTGTCTATGCACAGAATCCTCCAAGGTGATTCCTCCTTGAGCCAGAAGCACAAAAGTCCAAACTGATGCTTGCCAGTTTGCCTTGGTCCTACTTCGAACCATGCCTCAGCCCTTTACTTCCTAGGCTGCTTCTCAACTTTTCCAGCTGTTTTTAATATCTTATGTCTTTTTTTTCTCCAGTCCAAGAAACTGGCTTTAGAAATGCCTGAGGTGTCAAGGGCCCTTTCTAAAAGGAATGGTGGAACTTCCACTGGTGAATTAAAAATATCTGGATGAAGTGGCTTGTGTGAGCAGCTACTTTTTTTGCACTTTGTCAGACACTGAGGCGACCTTGTCTTCTGCCTCTCACATGACGAAAGAGGTGTTCTGGTGGGAGTAAGCCCAGCTCCAGTACGGAGTTTTTGTGAGCCTGCTTGAGCATTAGAGCCTTTGCTGCTGTTTGAGTCATGGGCATCTATGTGGCCAGATCCCTGCCACACCCCAGGAAATGAAGGAAATGGTTGAGCTGTATAACCTTTTTGCCTAGGTTTCCAAGCATGCAAGAAATGGGGTTATGATGCTATAGCTGCAACTAGAAGGGCAGCATCTACAGTGTTAGTGTTGCAGAGATGTGCTTGGCTGAGAAAAGGGCTCCTGACAATGTGAGCACAGCGCTCCTCATTACCCTTTTAGATAAGGATGTCCTCTTAAGACACCTTACTGAAGGGGGTCTTCAAAAGACTGGAGAAAGCAAAGTTATGCAGGCAAGCAGCTCTTTGAATCCCAGGCACCTAAGTTAAGAAGAAATTAACTGTCTGAATCACAGATCACAGGGAAAAAAAATCACTGAAAACATTAAATTGCACGCATACAAAGCAAGTATACCAACAAAAGTTTTTTTTCCCTTCCAGAGTGACTGTGCCCTTCTCGCACCTTTTTAAATTTAATTCTACAGACACATAACCATAGAGGGAGAATATTGCAAGTGGTCACTGCTGTAGTGCGCACGCTCCTTGATGAGGTTACAACACAAGGGTGAGCACTGGCAGAGTACAAATGGTTTTCAAAATGCCTTACGATTCCTATGAACCTAAAATCATAAATCATACCAGCAGTCATTGTCTTGTGCTTTTAGTTTGTGAAATGTGATTCAACCAAATGCGCTTTCAATTAAATGAGTTTTCAATTATTTTTCAATGATTTGTGATTCAGTGTAAAGATAATTTGATTAAATGTAATGAATTCTAACTATACACACATACGCACACACGCATACACCATATTTATATAATCCTTACCGCTGACTGCAACAATTTATCATTTAAAGGAGGACATCTGATCCTAACACTTGAATAACTTTAACAGAAAATTTTGAGGAAATAAGACTGAATTAAATGAATTAAGTACTTTCACTAGGGTTTCATTAATCAGACGATTGGGCAAGGCTTTTAACACCTCAGTCATTCTAGATTCCAAGATACTTAATTTGTATGCTTTATCCTCACCCCTAGGTAGATACAAATATTCCAGAACAGTGTGTTAAAACTGTCCAAAATATTATGACACTTGGAGATGCCTACAACAGTTCATGCACATGTTTCTACTTGTTGTAGATGCTTTTGTATTTAAGAAAAAAGTTGTGTCTTTCGGCTTTTCCCGGTTAGGGGTCGCCACAGCGAAACTCCGGTCCGCTAATGATTGGCAGTAGATTTGTATGTGCCGAGTTGCCAGCCCTGACACACAACCTTCAACGAAGGTACCGCCCATTCACACGTCTCCACACACAAGACACTCTAGCTGAGAATCGAACAGGACAATGTCTTACTGTGAGGTGACAACACCACCGCAGTCCATTCAAGAAAAAAGTCAGTGCTAGAATTTTTTCCACTGTTAAAATGCATGTTATTACGTGTTTAGGGGTAAATTTCTTGTAGTTAAACATTCCTAATGAACACATGTTCATACTTCTCAGATATTTAAAATTTCCAGGGTTCACTTATTATATTTCTTGTGTAAGAAAAATTAGGGAATATAGTTAAGTTTCTTAAAGTGACAAAATATCTTTATTTTCTGATTTCCTTTTATTATGTGGACAAAATGTTCGGAAAATTTAGCACATCTTAATGCACAGTTCATAGATAAATACTAGGCTGTTAGTTTGCAGACTGTTACCAACTTAGCCAAAATACAAAGGTCAGAATCAAACTCTGTCTTGCATTTGTGAAGTAATGGTCTTAACCATTTTGCTAAACCCTCTCTCCGTACATGTGCAACACACTTCCCAACCCATAGCTTAGGGGATAGCGCCATACATCCAGAAGTGGGCTTAGAACCCATATATGTATCATCCCAACTGCCTCGGTGGCATTCTGCGTTATCTGTCAAGGTAACTTGGTTCTGGCCAGCTTTCAAAAACTCAGACTCTCTTCCCTTTTTCTCCCTGTGACAGCTGATTGGCTGAACATATCCTTAGAGGGAAGCTTTCAGCTGTCACAGGAAGTGAATGTTCAGTCGTTCTGCCATCCAAAAAAGAGTCTTCATAGGATCCAGTTTTGATTTTCCTGACTTACTGCTTAGATGAGCCACATTTGGGGACCTCCATCTCATTTCATTAGATTTATTACTCTTTCTATTTTTGTTTTTATTTTAATTTACTTTTAGCAGTGTTTACAGTAATTCCTGTGGGAATTTCTATTGGTAACCGTGTTTATTTGGCTTTTGTCTTTGGCAAATGCTTGTTTTTACTGTTGAGGAAACTTGCAGTATTTCTTAGAAGTACAGTCTGCATATGTTGCTAGACACTAGGGGCTCTCTTGTGTAATTAGAACAGCAAATTAATCACACCTGTCTTTACTGTTGCTTCTCTGCTTTTTCATCTTTTGACAGAAAAATGTGCAGAACGTTGATTTTTCGTCATTTGTACATTTACTATATGTATGATTCAAATCTGTGTTTTTAACATCAGATCATGATTTTAGGACTTTTGAAGTTACTTGAATGTACTGAGGAGATACTACACTGACAAGAAAATAGTTTAAATTGCTATTAAATGTTTTGCAGCAGTTTGCAATCATTGAAGTGTGTGGGTGTGTGTGGAGCTAATTCTTAACACTGGTTTGCCACATTGGTCACTTTGGTATTTTGACTTTATGCACTGGAAATTCCAACTTCTGTCAGCTTTAAAAAAAGAATTCTGAATATATGTGCCTTGGCTGTTGGGGGCACTCTTCTTACTTTTGCCTCATCTCCCTCTAGTATAGCTTTGTCAGTCGCTGTTGAATGGGGTTTAGGCACCTCCTCTAGGGCTGTTCCACTATGTGGTGCAGGTATGGGAGAACCAAAAAAAAAAAAGAGCCGCTTCATACATCTGACTATAAGATTATACCCGTTTATAAGGCTGATGTGGTTTCCTTGGTTAAGTAAGAGTGTTCTGTTTTCATATGTGGCTTTAGTGCTAGTTTGGCTGGAGACCTTTTCTGTTTCAGAGAATGAAGAGGAATCTGAAGACAATGGTGATTTTCCTTGTTCACATCAAATCCAGTCACTTTTTTTTTTTTTAAAGGTAAACCTCACCTTAACTCCAAACTAGTATCTGCTTTTCCCCAGATAATTGCAAGATTTAGTAATTTTGCTTGGAAGCAGTTGGGAACTACCCTTGAGACAGGCACTGTTATGACATTAGAGGATAAGATGCCCAGTTCCATGGCTGTCCTTCCAGTCTTACTATCCTTGGAAAATGTTCATAAAGCTGCATGCAAGCCACTAAAAAGGCTCGGTGAAAATGTAGGGTCTACTCTGATATGACTGTTTTTCTGTCCTCATTTAATTGCTGACTCAGCTGCAGTCTTCCCAGCTGCTTGCTGAAATAAATCCTTGGCTTCATTTAATTCAGTGCCTCATGATAAAAAGAGAAAATAATCAGATCTTCAGGGCAAAGTGATATTCTGATGTTATCCAAGGCATCATTCATCACTAGAGGGTCTCCGATCTGATATCGGATCCGAGTCTGCAGTATACTACAGATGGATCCAAGGCTCTAGCTCCTCCTTTCCCATGATGCTCCATCACCCTCTGACCCCCAGATCTCATTTGCCGTGTATCCTGTGCCGACGTGTTTCCAGTGGCTTTAGCCAATTAAGTGCTTTTTTTCTCTCTCTATTTCTTAATTCCAGGTAGGTTTCTAGTGAAGTGTTTTAGTTTAGTTGCCGCTGCTGTTATTGTAGTTATTAACCCCCTTTCCTTAGCTTAGGTTTTCTTTGTTAAGTTTGTCTTTTTTTGGTACCCTTTTTCTAGTAGCCATTAAGGCTGTGTTGGTGGTTGGTGTTTTTAGTGTGGTAGTTTAGTTGGTTAAATTATGGCTGATTAAACCAGTTGATTTTAAGGAATGCTCCTCGTGCAGTCAGAAAATGCCTCATTCCGACGAGCACGAGGAGAGTGTATATTGCTTGGGTGCTCCCCACCTGGAGGTTGAATGCAGCCTTTGTGCAGCATTTAACCCCAAAGCTTTGGCGGAGTGCAGCAACAAGCTTTTGCTAAAAGGTCTGGTCTAGGGGGACCCTTTATTTCACCCTTGAAGGCTTCCTCTTCCAGTCTGAAGAGGAATACCCCTTCTTTCCAGCCAGCTGCCTCTAAGAAACCATGACTGTCAGATCCTAAGTCTCCAGTCCGGTCAGTCTCTGATCCAAGGTTTTTGGAGCTGAGAGTCGTGGAGCAGTCTGTCTGATCCAGGGCCTGTCTGGATCAGAGGCCCTCAGACTTCACATCGGACCAGCCTCTGATCCAACCAGTTCATTGTATCCGTCCCCTGTACCAGTTGGGCCTTCTGATCAGACAGAGTCAGGATCTGATTTTAATCTTTGAGGAAGAGGTTGTCCTTTCTGCCTCTAAACAGAGGTCCCAGTCGGCTGCAAGATATCAGAGCTGCTCCCCAGCACGTGGCAGTAGGTCAGGGAGATATTCCAAGTTTACCCACTCCTCTTCCTCCTCTAGATCTTCTAGGAGTCTCTTGCCCTCAGACATGGACAGGATGATGAGGAGCTTCCTCAAGGCTGTGTGTGCTTGCCTGTACGTATGTAATGTAATTTCTTTTTTCTACATTATCCACTGCTTTTTTTCTGTGTATTTTGCTTTGACTGTAACTGCTGCTGTATATTGCTGCTACTTAATTTGTAAAGTGATAGTCCTGTGCTTTAGCTTGCTACTTTATATACTTAATTGTTTTTAGCCTGTAATTAACGGCTATATCTCCCAGTAGCTGTAGACTGCATTGTGACATTATTCATCATATAGCTCTACTTTCTGCAGTGTCAACCTAGCATAGACCTAACTGTTCCGATACTAAAGGTTGCTTTATTTTCTTCTTATGGTAACACTGATGCTAACTGTACCTAAAGGATGTTCATCGTGTTTCACTGTTGCAGTCCTTACACTTGGGTTATCCTGCTAGCAGACGACCCCGTAGTCGGCCTGAGTTCCAAAGTCTTGGTCCGGTGTCTGTTGCTGTCGCCTCTTCCCTGACGTCAGTGCGCCAGAGGTATAAAAGTTGCAGCTGATGCCATTTTCTTCAGTCTTTCTTGCCACGCGGTGCCCGAAGCATTAGCAGTTCGCAGGTGCCGGTCGGCCGACTCCTGAGATTTTCAAAATTGAATTTCAGAACCGAAGTCTTCAATAAAGCTAAGTACCCCGTTGGGGAAACATTTTCTTGCTCCAGACCGATGTCAGTAAAAGTTAATAATTGTATTTCTTGTGGGAAGCAAATACCTCATAAGGACTTCCACTCTTAACTGCATTCCTTGCCTGAAACATTTTCTTGCTCCAGACCGATGTCAGTAAAAGTTAATAATTGTATTTCTTGTGGGAAGCAAATACCTCATAAGGACTTCCACTCTTAACTGCATTCCTTGCCTAGGCCCTGACCACGACGTCACTAGTCGGTTTTGTGCTAGATTTAATAAACGCACTATTAAATGTCGATTTTGCTTTACACTATTTTGGACAAAGATTTAATTACATAATGCCGTCGGAACAACCGACGACCGGAATGTATAAAAAACGCAAAGACAAAAAGAAAAAGACAGGCATCCGAGGTCCAAAACTGACGACTAAGCCTCTTCTAGGCCAGTCGCTGGTTCTCAGTGAGGTGCTTTCGCAGCCCCTGACACCCACTACCTCAGAGCCACAGGCTGCAACCGACAGCCCTGTGGAGACACTGAGGCCTGTGGAAACTCAAGGTATTGGGCCTACGGAAAATATACCCTCAGATGGGTCCGGAGCCACTGAGCAGGCACCTGCTTCTGAGGGTGTTTTCAGACCTTCTCAGCTTACAATTAAAGCTACTACAGCAGCAAAGGCAAAGTCAAAAACACCATTAAAGACAAGGAAACAAGTACAGCATTCTCCTGAACAGTCATCCATGCTTAAGAACAGATGCTTAAAATGGCCGAAGACCTTATTACTTTAATCAGGGGCTCCCATCCCCCTCCTGACAAAAGGCCTAGGCAAGACACTGATTATGATTTCTCTGATCAGGTTTCCATTTCTTCTGATTCTTCCTCTGACCAGGGCTATTCTCTCCCTCCCTATGAGGACTCTGATGCTGTAGAGTCCATTCCTTCAGCCTCACCGCCTGAGGATTACTCTTTTGGGGAAACCTTGCACACCATGAGGGAACATTTCCATTGGGAGAGCCAGGATTACTCAGAATCGAAGAAAAGGCTCAGATTTCCTTCTATTGCCTTAGCACAGGCCCTTGGCTATCCCCCCTGTACTTGATATTGTTTTTTCTGTATCCAGATTCTTTACCCCCTGCACCAGTAAAGCCAGACAGATACTACAGGGTCCCTGACTCATAAATTTCTTTACAAAAACCCCGCTGCAGACCCAGAAACTATTTCTCAGGGTCCAAAAGGGGTTAAAGCTTCCACTGCCAAAAGCCCTGTGCTCTCAGATAGGGATTCCAGAGCTCTGGACAGATGGGGGAAAAAGTTTACACTTCTACTTTAGCTGTAAGAACTTTAAACTGTCAGTTTCACGTGCTTAAATATCAGCAGTATCTCATGTCATTGTTAAAGCAGAAAATGGTTACAATTACAGAAGGTCCTGATTGTAAAGAAATGCAGGACTTATTGCATGCAGTTGAACAAGTGGGAAAGCATACTCTGCAATGTGGTTTTGATTCATTAGAGGCTTCTTGTAGAGCCGCAGTTACAGGCCCAGTTATTCTAAGACATGCTTGGTTAAAAGAACAAAGTTTACCTGACCATGTTAAAATGAAATTATTGGATGCTCCTCTGCAGCATGATACTTTGTTTGGTGTTAAGGCAGAAGAGGTTTTAAAGAAAATGAAGGATAAAGCAAAGTCAGTGCAAACTGTGAAAGATTTCTTACAGGTACAGCCACTTAGATTTAGCAGAAACTGGCCTTCAAAAAATTGGTCCTTTCCAGTGTCAGACAGGCCACAAAGAGGCAGATACAGACGCCCAAGAGGCAGATCTCAGCCCCAAGGCTCCTACAGACCTAAACAATGGGGTTCTTCAGCCCCCAAAGGGGGAGAAGACAAATCACAACCTTATAGAAAACCGTCACAATGACTTCACTCTGCAAATGCCAAGCACTTACCAGTTGACAGCACCCCTAGGGGGCAAGCTAGCACTTTTCTCAAAAAATTGGCACATGATCACCCAAGACCAGTGGGTGTTGAATATAGTTTCTCAAAGGTACAGGTTCCACTTCCACACGCTTCCAAAACCAAAAGGTATGCCAAACCTGCCTCAAAACCAATGGGCAGAGGCACAAAGACAGATTGCAGCTCTTATGGATATGGGAGCTATTCAAAATGTTCCACAAGAAGAACAGGGCCAAGGATTTTACTCACGACTTTTCCTAGTACCCAGAAAGGACAAAGCATGGAGACCAATACTGGACCTGTCAATCCTAAATACTTTCCTGGATGTTCCAAAATTCAAAATGTTAACACTACAACAACTCTTGCCAATGCTGGGCAAAGAGGCTTGGCTAGTTACTTTGGATCTCAAGGAGGCATACCTGCATGTCCCAGTCAGACAGTCGTGCAGAAGATATCTCAGATTTATAGCAGGCTCAATGCATTACCGATTCTCTGCACTGCCCTTTGGCTTATCTACTGCGCCCAGGGTCTTCACAAAATGCCTGGCATCAGTAATTGCATTTTGCAGGCAAAAAGGTATTCAAATATATCCCTACTTGGACAACTGCCTTATTCAAGCAGAGAGCAAGGACATTCTTCTAAAGCACCTGGAGTTTGTAAAAAGATTACTAATTTGCCTAGGGTACACAGTAAACGAAAAGAAATCAAAACTAGTGCCCTCTCAAGAGATAATATTCCTGGGTGCAAGCTTGAATACAACTACCCAGATGGCTTATCTCACACCAGACAAAGGCAACTGATTCAGTACTTTCAAATGATGGCAACAAAGACCCACCTCCCTGCAAAAAAAATTCTGCAGGCCCTGGGATTCATGGCATCTTGCATTCTACTAATTCTATATGCCAAACTGCATATGAAAACTACAATGGTATCTGAAAAGTGTTTGGACTCAGCATTGTCACAGCTAGAGACTATCATAACCTTAATTTCCTGCCTACAAAAGGAGTTTCGATGGTGGTCACAGGCCTGTCACCACAACAAGGGACAGCCTTTCACCTTGCCTACAGCCAGGCAGACAATAACAACAGATGCATCAGATTACGCCTGTGGAGCACATATGGCAGGAAAATGTATTCAGGGCACATGGCCCAAGGAACAACTGCATCTTCACATCAATCAAAAAGAGATGTTAACTGTACAAAATGCCCTGACAGCCTTCAAGGACCTTATACATCCAGGACAATTATTAATAAAGACGGACAATACCACAGTTATGTGGTACATAAACAAGCAAGGGGGCAGACATTCCTACCCCCTATGCAGACAAGCCATGACTTTGTGGAACACAGCACTGACTTACCAGGTACATCTGCAAGCTCAATTCCTGCCAGGAACAAAAAATACACTGGCAGACTAAGCAGAAATCTCATGGATCCTCACAAATGGAAGCTAAATCCACAAGTGTTCAACATAACAACGGAATGGGGGCGCCCAGACATAGATCTATTTGCCTCCCCTCACAATTGCCAATTACAGAAATTTTGCACAAGGACTTATCACTCTCAAGCATGGAAAGTGGATGCTCTATCTTTCAACTGGAAAAATCTGATAGTCTATGCCTTCCTCCGATGCCTCTTCTCACCAAGGTGCTTCTAAAAGTCGGACAGGAGAGGCCAAAAATTATCTTGATTGCACCAGACTGGCCATGCCAGCACTGGTACCCAATCCTGAAGATTTTGTCCCAAGGCCCGCCTTGGCCTCTTCCTCAAATCCCTCATCTTCTGACACAGCAAAGCAATCCGATTCTGCACAGTCAACTCAGAACCTTAAACCTGGCAGCATGGCATATAATGTAGCCACTCAGACTGCACCTCTTTCTAAAGCTGTTATGGATGTAATTTTGGAAGCCAGGAGACCCAGCACTAGGAAATCTTATGCGGAAAAATGGAAGAGATTCTGTGCTTGGAACCAGGCACAAGGACTCTACCCACTGGTCCCTAATATGCCTCAGATTTTACAATACCTGACTGAGATGTTGGACAAAGTCCTATCTTTTTCTTCTATTAAACTCCATGCCTCTGCCATTTCAGCTCATTACAATACGGATCCTCCTATTTTTTTTACATCCTCTACTTCGACAGTACCTCAGAGAGGCAAAGAATATAAGACCCCCTAGGAGAGCACCAGTACCTACGTGGGACCTCAATTTTGTTTTAGAAAAACTAACACTGCCTCCTTTTGAACCAGCCAGCACAGCTGATCTAAAATTCTTGTCATGGAAAACTGCTCTGCTCCTAGCAATAACTTAAGCAAGAAGAGTTTCAGAGTTACAGGCATTGATGGCTGTGGAACCTTTCCTCATTTTTCACCAGGACACGGTTTCTCTAAGGACGAACCCAACATTCATGCCAAAAGTGGTCTCCAATGTGGCCTTAAACCAAACTATTAATTTACCTACTTTCTACCCAAATCCACAGAATAAAAGGGAAAAACTTCTGCACTCTGTGGATATTCAGAGGCAGCTACGTTTTTACTTGGACAAAACAAAAGCTTTTAGAAAAACTGAGCAACTGTTTGTAGCATATCCTACAGGATCGCAAGGAAAACCTATTACAAAGCAGACAATCTCCAAATGGATAGGACACTGCATCCGCTTCTGTTATGCACAACATGGCAAATCTGTGCCTAAGGGCATTAGGCCTCGTTCTAACAGAGCAGCAGCCACTTCAGCAGCTTTCCTCATAGGAGTACCAACCAAAGACATTTTAGAAGCTGCAACCTGGAGTTCAGTGCACACTTTTACCAAGCACTACCACCTACCTCTCTACTCCAAATCCAGAGCAGGCTTTGCCACTGCAGTTATGCAGGGCTTGTTAGCCTCACCAAATCCAATCTAGACCCAGCCACCCTGCTTAAGCATTGGGATTCTACCAAAGTGTATTGATTGCAACAGTGAAACACGATGACCATAGTACAGTTGTGTGCCTACCATAAATGTAGATGTTAGTGTATTCACTGTTGCAGTCCTGGTTACCCACACACCATCCCCCTCTTTGCTGGGACTATTCTGTACTTCTCAACTCTATACAACCTATGTGGTGTATTTGCTTTTAGAAGAAGCAAATGTTTTTATTGATATATGCATGGTTGTTTGGCATATTTTTATCTTTACAGCCTTCATATCTGGGGGCACCTGACATCTGGGGCAAGAATAACTGAAGAAAATGGCGTCTGTTGTAGCTTTTATACCCCTGGCGCACTGACGTCAGGGAAGAGGCGACAGCAACCGACGCCGGACCAAGACTTCGGAACTCGGGTCACCTGCCAGCAGGATAAGCCAAGTGTAATGACTGCAACAGTGAATACACTCGAACAGCTACATTTATGGTAGGTATACAACTGTACTTTGCTTCTTTTTATATTATTGGTTATACTGATGCTAACTGTAACTTATGCTTGATTGTAACTGGCTTCTTTCCCCTCTGTCTTTTTAGACTTTGACACTGTCCAGATACTCCCCACCATATTAGGATCCCTTTATTCTATATCTATTTACTCCATTTTTCTTTGTCTTTTTTCTAACATTATCTCTCTTGTTTTGTTTCTGCTACACACCTTTTTTTGACGTTTACATCGCAAGTTCTGCTGCCCTCTGCCTCAGTTTTCTTGCATACAGGCACCTCCATGTTCATCGTGTTTCACTGTTGCAGTCATTACAATTGGGTTATCCTGCTGGCAGGCTACCCGCAGTCGGCCTGAGTTCCAAAGTCTAGGTCCGGCATCGGTTGCTGTCACCTCCTCCCTGACGTCAGTGCGTCAGGGGTATAAAAGATGCAGCCAACGCCATTTTCTCCAGTCTTTTTTGCCAGAAGCAAAAGCAGCTCGCAAGTGCCGGTCGGCCGACTCCTGAGATTTTCAAATTCGAATTTCAGATCCGAAGTCTTCATTAAAGCCAAGTACCCCATTGGGGAAACTTTTTTCTTGCTCCAGACTGATGTCAGAAAAAGTTAATTGTATTTCTTGTGGGAAGCAAATACCATTTTCATTCTTATTGTATTCCTTGCCTAGGCCCTGACCACAACGTTGCTAATTGTCAGTTTTGTGCTAGATTTAACCAACGCACTATTAAGCGTCGGTACGATTTTGCATTTCATTATTTTGGCAGATTTAACTATATAATGCTGTCGGAGCGACCGACTACCAGAGTTTTTAAAGCACAAAGAAAAGGACAGGCACCGAGGTCCAAAACCGACTAGGCTTCTGCTAGGCCTGTCCGACAGTTCGCCGGTTCTCAGTGAGGCCCTTTTGCAGCCCCTGACGCTTGCTACCTCAGAGCCACAGGCCGCTTCTGACTCCCACGTGGAGCCGACTAGGCCGCTGGAAACTCAAGGTATTGGACACTCGGAAACTATTCCCTCAGGTGGGTCCAGAGCCGCTGAGCAGGCATCAGCTTCTGAGGGTGTTTTCAGGCCTACACAGTTATATGTAAAACCAACTTCAGCTTCAAAGACAAGGACTAAAGCAGCTCTAAAGACAAACAAGTGCAGCATTCTCCTGGACAGGCCTCCATGCCTAAAAAACAGATGCTTAAAATGGCCGAAGACCTAATTACTTTGATCAGGGGTTCCCATTCCCCCTCCTGATAAGAGGCCTAGGCAAGAGATAGAATGTGCGTCTTCAGATCAGGTTTCCATTTCTTCTGATTCCTCTTCTGACCAGAAATATTCTCTTCTTCCCTATAAGAATTCTGATGCTAAACAATCTATTCCTTCAGCCTCTCCTCCTGAGGATTATTCTTTTGGGGAAACTCTGCATACTATGAGGGAACATTTCCACTGGGAGAGCCAAGATTACTCAGAATCCAAGAAAAGGCTCAGAGATTTCCTTTTATTACCTCAGCACAGACCCCTTGCTATTCTTCCTGTTTTAGACCTTGTAGATGGTGTATTTTCAGAGTCTGGACTGTCTCCTGACTCTCTGCCACCAGCTCCTGTTAAGCCAGACAGATACTACAGGGTTCCTGATTCACATACATTTCTTTATTAAAAACCCTGCTGCAGACCCATAAACTATTTCTTAGGGTCCCAAAGGGGTCAAAGCATTCACTGCAAAAAAACCCTATACCCTCTGAAAGGGATTCCAGGGCCCTGGACAGATGGGGGAAAAAGATTTATACTTCTGCTACCTTGGCTGTGGGGGAAAAACATTTATACTTCTGCTACCTTGGCTGTAAGAGCTTTGAATTGTCGATTTCATATGCTTAAATATCAGCAATATCTAATGTCACTGCTTAAACAAAAAATGTTGACAAATTCAGAATGTGCAGAAAACAAAGAAATGCAGGATTCATTGCATGCTGCTGAACAGGTAGGAAAGCATACTTTGCAATGTGGTTTTGATTCTCTAGAGGTCTCTTGCAGGGCCGCTGTTACAGGTTCTGTCATTAGGAGACATGCTTGGTTAAAAGAACAGAATCTTCCCAATCATGTTAAAGCAAAATTATTAGATGCTCCATTACAACATGATACCTTGTTTGGTGTTAAAGCAGAAGAGGTTTTGAAGAAAATTGAGGACAAAGCTAAATCTATACAAACAGTCAAGGATTTCTTACAGGTACAGCCTTCCAGATTTAGCAGGAACTGGCCTGCAAAGAATTGGTCCTTTCCAGTGTCAAACAGGCCACAAAGAGGTAGATACAGACGCCCCAGAGGCAGATCACAGCCCCAAGGCTCATACAGGCCTAAACAATGGGGTGCTTCAACCTCCAAGAGCGGAGAAGAAAAAATCACAGCCATACAGGAAACAGTCTCAATGACTTCCCCCTGCCAGCACCAAGCGCTTACCTTCTGGCAGCTCCCTTGGGGGGGAACTAGCACTTTTTGCTCAAAATTGGCATATGATCACTCAGGACAAATGGGTCTTAAATATTGTATCCCAGGGCTACAGGTTCCATTTTCACACCCTGCCAAGGCCAGACGGTATGCCAGACCTGCCATGCAGTCAGTGGGCAGAGGCACAAAAACAAGTTTCATCCCTCATGGACATGAGGGCCATTCAGCAAGTACCACAGCAACAGCAGGGATGAGGACTTTACTCAAGGCTATTCTTGGTGCCCAGAAAGGACAAAATCTGGAGACCGATATTGGACCTGTCTATCCTGAACACATTCCTGGACATTCCAAAATTCAAAATATTAACTCTGCAGCAGCTTCTGCTCATGCTGGGCAAGGCTTGGCTTGTGACTTTAGACCTAAAAGAGGCATATCTGCATGTCCCCATCAGACAATCATGCAGAAGATGCCTCAGATTTATAGCTGGCGCAATGCGTTACCAATTCTCTGCACTGCCCTTTGGCTTATCTACTGCTCCCAGGGTCTTCACAAAGTGCCTGGCACCAGTAATTGCTTTTTGCAGACAAAGAGGAATTCAAATATATCCTTACTTGGATGACTGCCTTATTCAAGCAGAGAACAAGGAGACACTGCTACAGCATCTGGCGTTTGTAAAAACATTACTAGCAGACCTAGGGTACACAGTAAACTAAAAGAAATCAAAACTCGTACCCTCTCAAGAGATAATATTCCTGGGTGCAAGCTTAAATACAACTGCCCAGATGGCGAATCTCATGCCAGACAAACAGACAACTGACTACTTCTTCCAAAATGTTGGCAACAAAGACCCAGTTATCTGCAAGAAAAATTCTGCAGGCTTTGGGCTTCATGGCATCCTGCATTCTGCCAATTCCATATGCAAGACTGCATATGAGGAAACTTCAATGGTATCTAAAAAGTGTTTGGATTCAACATTGCCACAGCCTGGAAACAATAATTACCCTCATTCCCTGCCTGCAACAGGAGTTTCAATGGTGGGCAAAAGCCTGTCACCACAACACAGGACAGCAATTCACCTTACCCACAGCCAGGCAGACATTGACAACAGATGCATCAGATTATGCCTGGGAGGCCCATATGACAGAAAGATGTATTCAGGGCACATGGTCCACAAGTCAAATGCATCTAGATATCAATCAAAAAGAGATGCTAGCAGTTCAAAATGCCCTGACAGCCTTCAAGGATTTACTTCATCCAGGACAACTACTGATAGGACAATACCACAGTCATGTGGTACATAAGCAAGGGGGCACACATTCCTCTACCCCCTCTGCACACTAGCCATGAACTTGTGGGACACAGCATTCACTTACCAAGTACATCTGCTAGCACAATTCCTGCCAGGAAGGGTAAATACTCTGGGAGACGAACCAAGCAGAAACCTATTGGATCTACAAGTCTTCAGCATGATAACAAGGAACTGGGGATGCCCGGACATAGACATATTTGCCTCTCCTCACAATTGCCAACTACAAAGATTCTGCAAGAGGACTTATCACAAGCAAGCATGGAAAGTGGATGTTCCATGTTTCAGCTGGAAAAACCTAACAGTATATGCCTTTCCTCCACCTGCCTCGCCTCCCCAAGATCAAACAAGAGAAGCCAAAAATGATTCTGATTGCACCCGACTGGCCCCGCCAGCAATGCTACCCAATCCTAAAGAGCTAGTCTCAATTCCCAGCTTGGACTTTACCTCAAATTCCTCACTTATTGGCCCAACAAGACAGTCAGATACTGCACAGTCAACTCAGGACCTTAAACCTGGCAGCATGGCGGATAATGTAGCCATTCAAGACGCACCTCTTTCTAAAGCAGTTATGTATGTTATTTTAGAGGCCAGGAGGCCTAGCACCAGAAAATCTTATGCAGAAAAATGGAAGAGATTCTGTGCTTGGAACCAGGCACAAGGTATTGACACGGTTGTTCCAAATATTCCTCAGATTTTGCAGTACTTAACTGAGATGCTGGATAAAGACCTTTCTTTTTCATCAATTAAAATCCATGCCTCTGCCATTTCAGCTCACTACAATACAGAGCCACCTATTTTTTCTCATCCATTACTAAGGCAGTACCTCAGAGGGGCCAAAAACATAAGACCCCCAAGGAGAGCACCAATACCTGCATGGGACCTCAACTATGTCTTGTAAAAACTTACACTGCCTCTGTTTGGGCCAGCCTCTGCAGCTGATATAAAATTCTTATCTTGGAAAACAGCTCTGCTCCTAGCAATAACCTCCGCTAGACGAGTCTCAGAGTTACAGGCACTCATGGCTGTGGAATCTTTTATCATTTTCCATCCTGACAGGGTTTCTCCCGAGGACAAACCCTACATTTATGCATAAGGTAGTGACCACTGTGGTCCTTAACCAAACAATTCATTTGCCTACCTTTTACCCAAATCCACAGAATAAGGGGGAGAGACTTCTGCATTCTTTGGTCATTCACAGACAGCTACGCTTCTACTTGGACAGAAGCAAAGCTTTCAGAAAGTCTGAACAACTTCTAGTAGCATATGCTGCAGGGAAAGCCCATCTCAAAACAAACTATTTCGAAGTGGATAGGCCACTGCATTCATTTCTGCTATTCACAGCATGGCAAATCAGTGCCTTAGGGCATTAGGCCACATTCCACCAGAGCAGCAGCCACTTCAGCAGCCTTCCTCAGAGGAGTACCAACCAAAGACATCTTAGAGGCTGCAACTTGGAGTTCAGTGCATACTTTTACAAAGCACTATCACTTGCCTCTCTACTCTAAATCCAGGGCAGGCTTTGCCACTGCAGTTCTGCAGGTCCTGATAGCCTCTCCTAATCCTATTTAGCACCAGCCTCCCAACCATAGCTTTGGGATTCAACCCAATTGTAATGACTGCAACAGTGAAACATGATGAACATAGTACAGTTGTGTACCTACCATAAATATAGATGTTCGATTGTATTCACTGTTGCAGTCCAGGTTACCCTCCCACCATCCCCCTTTTCCTCGCTGGGACTTATCTGTACTTCGCTATTCTATACAACCTATACCTAATACCTGCATGGGACCTCAATTTTGTCTTGGAAAAGCTCACACTTCCTCCTTTTGAGCCAGCCAATACAGCTGAGATAAAATTCTTATAATGGAAAACAACTCTGCTCCTAGCAATAACTTCAGCAAGAAGAGTCTCAGAGTTACAGGCATTAATGGCTGTGGAACCTTGTATTATTTTCCATCCGGACAGGGTTTCTCTAAGGACAAACCCAACATTTAAGCCTAAGGTAGTGTCCAGTGTGGCTCTTAACCAAACCATTCATTTGCCTACCTTTTGTCCAAACCCACAGAATAAAGGGGAGAGACTTCTGCATTCTTTGGACATACTCAGACAGCTACGCTTCTACTTGGACATAACTAAAGCTTTCAGAAAGACTGAGCAACTCTTAATGGCATATGCTGTAGGATCGCAAGGAAAAGCTATTTCAAAGCAGACTATTTCAAAATGGGTGGGCCACTGCATTCGTTTCTGCTATTCACAACACGGCAAATCAGTGCCTAAGGGCATTAGGCCACATTCAACCAGAGCAGCAGCCACTTCAGCAGCCTTCCTCGGAGAAGTACCAACCAAGGATATTTTGGAGGCTGCAACTTGGACTTCAGTGCACACTTTTACAAAGCAGTACCACTTACCTCTTTACTCTAAATCCAGAGCAGGCTTTGCCACTGCAGTTCTGCAGGGCCTCATAGCCAGTCCTAATTCTTTCGGCCCAGCCACCCAACCTCAGCTTTGGGATTCAACCCAAGTGTAATGGCTGCAACAATGAAACACTATGAACATAGTACAGTTATGTACCTACCATAAATGTAGATGTTCGAGTGTATTCACTGTTGCAGTCCAGGTTACCTTCCCACCATCCCCCTTTCATTGCTGGGACTTACCTGTACTTCTCTATTCTATACAACCTATGTGGTGTATTTGCTTGTAGATGAAGGTGATGTTTGTTAGTGTATGCTTTTTTATAAGCAGAATTTTTAGCCTACCCTTTTGGGGGCACCTGACATCTGGGGCAAGAAAAACTGAAGAAAATGGCGTCTGCTGCATCTTTTATACTCTTGGCGCAGTGACGTCAGGGAAGAGGCAACAGCAACTGACGCCGGACCAGGACTTTGGAATTCAGGCCGACTGCGGGTAGCCTGCCAGCAGGATAACCCAAGTGTAATGACTGCAGCAGTAAATACACTCTAACATCTACATTTATGGTGGTACACAACTGTACTTTTCTTTCCCCCACTTCACTTATCTCCTGTAATTGGGTCAACCTGCTCTGTTCACCCTCGCTCTCCTTGGGCTCACTCCTCTGCCCTACCTCCCATTCACACCCACCCCCACATTTACTACACTTAACTCTGTAAACCACATCTCTTCTTCTGCCCAGCCAGTCACCTGTCTCTATCAATTAGACACTCCTCACATCTCTCTCCAGTCAGCACTACACTCTCCTTCCATCTAGATCAACTAAACAAATCCCTCCCCATACAACCTCTACCTCCTCTTCATCTACATTAGCTAACCCCCATATCCCCAGTAGTCCCTAACTACTTCACATTATATCCATCTGCTGTACTCTTACTCTTTCCTTTCTGACATCTTCTTATTCATCATAACTCTATCTTTCTGCTACTTTTTTCCTCTTCCTTTCCCTCTCCACCTAATACCACATTCCTCTTAGCTACCTAATACCATCTCCTACTCTCCCCATTGCTCATACTACCATCTGCTCCCTTTACCTTAAGCTCATTTCACCTTCCCTATTTCATATCTCACCTATACTCCTTTTCAAGATCAATACATTTCCAAACACTTCTTGTACGTATACTCTAAAATTAAGAAGTACTGTTACCCCAAAACTCCTAACACACACTTACTTTACTGGAAACGCTTCTCCTGGATGGTGACATTCACCCCAACCCAGGTCCTCCTGTTGCTACCCCCCTCAAATACACATCACAGACCTCACCCTCCCAACTCCCACCCCTTCCCTTTCTCCTCCACAAAATCTTTAACTGTCTTCTCCTTAAATATCCAAAGCCTAGTAAATAAAATTACTGAACTGCTTTCCTGGATTGCTAATACTTCACCTCATATTTTAACTCATTACATCCAAGTGACACCTCCAGGTGCATCTGCATTTAACTCCTACTGACACCTCTAGGCATCAAATATTGCTTGTTCATCTTTGCATCAATAACTGCAAAGCCATGCTATGTACACTGTTTTAAAATGTTTCATCTTAAAGCTTATACAATGGCAAACTCAACTGCATTAATTTTTTACCTCTGTCTAGTGCAGGTAAATAGATGCTGTTTTTATGATATTAATTTCTATGGATATAATTTTCACATTTTTCTACATATCTTAACCAGGTAACGCATACAGAACTCCTTAGCCTCATATGAAAGCTCTCAGCTAGATGAATAAAGTGCTGCTGACAGTATGTGTGCAACTAGAGTGGTTGCTGCGTTATTGTAAATTTACAAAATATTGCAAATGTAATAATCAATGTGTTTATTGTGACTTATAAAATCTGGTTTAAGACCTAGAACCTAAAATATACTAACACTATAAAAATAGTTTGTGCTGAAGAGTTTGCCATTTATACTTTCATAAACCCTATGGTTCCAGAGATATAAACATTTGTTTGTAATGTGAGGACATAATTTGATTCTGTCAAAAAGCTTAGGCTCCGTGCATTGGAAGCTACAGTACAAATTTCCTGAACTCCATTAGAGTGAATGAGTTAACTCTCTCAGAAACCTGGCTAAAATCACACATCTCAGAGAAGTCCTACCGCCAGGCTTTAACATCTTTCGTTTCGACAGAATCACCAAGAGAGGTAGAGGTGTTGCCATTCTCTAGTACTGAACAACTTAAATCTCTCTCCCCTCTCCAGTTCTATACCGAGCTTTGAACCTGCGGAAATGCTACTAGCAAATTGTCACCTAAACCCACATAAGAAATCTGCCTTAGCCTCTATCTATAACCTGCAGAAGCAGCATTCCTGTTCTGGAGAACATTTTGTCCTGCCTTACTCAATATGTTCCCTATGAAACCATTTCCTCAGTGACGTTAACATCAATTGGACTAAATTTATGTCATCTCATAGCCATAGTCCCAATCTTTATCATAACACTGGCACACTTCCTAATTCTCTTAGCGACCACTTCCCTATCTATATCCATAGGTTTACAAAACATACTCCCAATGTCCATCTCTACAGGGAAAGCTGCAAACTTACCCATTTTAACCCTGATATTTTTAACTCCAGATTGTCCAATATAATTTGGTCCTTACTACAACACCTCCTACTCAACAAGGCAGTATCATTCTTCAATAAGATATTTCTAGACATAAAAAGATACTGCAACCACAAAGCACAGTTCAAATCCCACTATAAAGCAATGTTGAAAACTGAAACCATTGACATCCACGATTGTAAATAATATAGATTTATTGAAATAGAACCACGACTAAGCGCTTTCGCCAGCAATCTGGCTTCTTCAGAGTCAGAGTCAGGGACTCTGAAGAATCCAGATTGCTGGCGAAAGCGCTTAGTCGTGGTTCTATTTCAATAAATCTATATTATTTACAATCGTGGATGTCAATGGTTTCAGTTTTCAACGTTGCTTTATAGTGGGATTTGAACTGTGCTTTGTGGTTGCAGTATCTTTTTACGTTGTTTCAGCCCCTGTGGGTGTTACGTTTTTTGTTTTAAATGTACTATATTTCTAGACATACTTAACTCCATGGCACCTATCAAAAATCAGAATAAAATCTAACCCTGCCCCCTGGCTCACAAATACCCGTTTTATTCTGCATAAAAAGGATAGCATCTGGAAATTGTGGGTCAAAACTAAATCCCCTGTCCTACATCAAAGATATAAAGAACTTAGAAACCTATCCAAAAAACTTTTTAATGAAGACAGACAAAATCTCTTGTATTCCAACCTCTGTAGCTCACAAAAAAAAAAAATCCAAAAAAATTCTGGACTTCATAAATCATCTCCTTAACCCTGGCAACCCATCAACTCCCAGTCCCTTCCCACATAATACAGCTACTGAAAGTGTCACTCTTCTGAACAAATATTTCATAGAAACTATCCAAAAACTTAACACAAAATACTAATACTTCCTCTACCCTCCCTCATCTCCTAACAGTTTCTTTTACTAACGTCTCCCTCAAACTTATTCCCATCTCCCTTATTAAATCCCTCCTTTCTAAACTTAAACCTTTCTCCCCTCTGGTGATAAACTACTCTCTGACATCTTAAAAATTGCAGCAGAATCTACTGCCTACCATTTCACTGAACTTGGTAATCGCTCCATTTCTGAAGCCTGTGTCCCTGATGTATGGAAATCCTTCTACACAATCCGTCTTTACAAAGGTGGAAACTACTGGTCCCTCTAATTATAGGCCCATTGCCATTCTATCCCCATTTCTAAAATTATGGAAAGTTGTGTATATACCTAGCTATTAAACATCTGCTTGATAACCTGCGAGCTCCCACCCAACATGGCTTTAGACCCCACCACAGCACCTCCACTGAAATGCTCTCCTTCCAAACAGGCCCAGGACAGCAACAAGCTAATCTCCTGTTTATTCCTTGATCTCTCTAAGGCCTTTGATACCGTCTCCCACTTTAAACTTCTTACTAAACTTTCCAACCTCCAGTTGTCTGCCTCCTCTATAAACTAGTTCTCAGGCTACCTCTACAAAAGGCAACAATCCATTCGCTGGCAAACTGTCTTCTCCACCTTCCTTCCAGTTAACACTGGTGTTCCACAAGGGTCTTATATTGGTCCCATCTTGATGTTCATCGTGTTTCACTGCTGCAGTCATTACACTTGGGTTATCCTGCCGTCAGGCGGTCCCGCAGTTGGCCAGAGTTCCAAAGTCTTGGTTCGGCATCAGTTGCTGTTGCCTCCTCCCTGACGTCAGTGTGTCAGGGGTATACAAGAAACGGCCAACGCCATTTTCTCCAGTCTTTCTTGCCATGCGGTGCCCGAAGCAAAAGCAGTTAGCAAGTACTGGTTGGCAGACTCCTTAGATATCTGTTTCGAATTTCAGAACCGAAGTCTTCAATAAAGCTAAGTACCCCGTTGGGGAAACATTTTCTTGCCTCAGACTGATGTCAGTAAAAGTTAATGATTGTATTTCTTGCGGGAAGCAAATACCTCATAAGGATTTTCATTCTTACTGTATTCCATGCCTAGGCCCTGATCACGACGTCACTAGTTGTCGGTTTTGTGCTAAATTTAACGTCTGTTTGATTTTGCTTGCCATTTCTTTGGCTGAAGGTTTAATTGTACCATGCCGTCGGAACAACCGATGACCGCAATTCACAAAAACGCAAGGATAAGGACAGGCATCCGAGGTCCAAAACTGACAAAGCCTCTTCTAGGCCAGTCGCTGGTTTGCCTGTTCTCGGGCGCTTTCGCAGCCCCTGACAACCGTTGCCTCAGAGCCACAGGCCGCTGACGACTCCCATGTGGAGGTGGCTAGGCCTCTGGATACTCAAGGTGTTGGGCCTGTGGAGACTAACCCTTCAGATGGGTGCGGAGCCACTGAGCAGGCATCGGCTTCTGAGGGTGTTTTCAGACCTTCACAACTTACTATTGCAACTACAGCCAAGTCTAAAGCTACATTAAAGACAAAGAAACAAGTACAGCCTTCACCTGGACAGGCCTCCATGCCTAAAAAGCAGATGCTCAAAATGGCAAAAGACTTAATTATTCTGATCAGGGGTTCTCATCCCCCTCCTGACAAAAGACCTAGGCAGGATACAGACTATGATTCCTCTGACCAGGTTTCTATTTATTCAGATTCCTCTTCAGACCAGGGATACTCTTTACCCCCCCCCCCCCCTATGAGGATTCAGATGCTGAAGAATCAATTCCTTCAGCCTCTCCTCCTGATTATTCTTTTGGAGAAACTTTACATACCATGAGGGAGCATTTCCATTGGGAGGGCCAGGATTACTCAGAATCCAAGAAAAGCCTCAGAGACTTTCTTTTATTGCCTCAGCACAGGCCCCTTGCTATTCCGCAAGTGTTGGATATTGTGGGTGATGTGTTCTCTGAATCCAGTTTAAATCCTGATTCTTTACCCCCTGCTCCAGTCAAGCCAGACAGGTACTACAGAGTCCCTGAGTCTCACAAATTTCTTTATAAAAACCCTGCTGCTGACCCAAAAACTATTTCCCAGGGTCCCAAAGGGGTAAAGGCTTCCACGGCTAAAAATCCAGTTCACTCTGACAGGGATTCTAGAGCATTAGACAGATGGGGGAAGAAAGTTTACACCTCTGCAACTTTAGCAGTGAGGGCTTTAAATTGCCAGTTTCACATGCTTAAATATCAACAATATTTACTGTCTCGGTTAAAACAGAAAATGAGCACAAGTGCAAAACAACCTGACTGTAAGGAAATGCAGGATTTATTGCATGCAGCTGAACAAGTGGGAAAGCATACTTTGCAATGTGGTTTTGATTCATTAGAGACTTCCTGTAGAGCAGCAGTTACAGGATCTGTGATTCAAAGGCATGCTTGGTTAAAAGAACAAAGTTTACCAGATCATGTTAAGGCAAAATTACTGGATGTTCCTTTACAGCAGGATATTTTATTTTATATGAGCATTTATATAGCTGCATGGAATCAGAAATACCTGACAGGACTAAATCATCCTCCACAAGGAACAGTAAACCTGTCTGGCAGGTTTACTGTTATAAAGTCGGCGTAGCATTGCACGCCTATGAACTATTCGAACTACAGATGTTCAAATGGTTCATATGTGTGCCGGCCACATAATCGAACAGAATATTTGCGAATGGTCCATGCATTCGCAAATATAACGTTCGATTTATGTACAGGGATCATGGTACAGTGCGGTAAGGGAAATACATCCCTTTCTTCACTGTAGTGCGATCTCGGAGTTGGAATATATAGTTGGGGTGTGGGGGCGCAGCCCCCCTGCATAAACGGGATGGTAGGTTTCCTAGTTGGGGAGTTACAGGAAGGGTGGGATTGCTGTTTAGTGCCGAAAATGTCATGTTCGACTTTTACGGCATTAGCAGCTGTTTTTCGACATTAGGGCTGTTAGGTGATGTGTACTGTTGGAGAAACACTTCGCTCATAAGTACCTGTTTTTTTTTAACTTTCGCGATTTTATTAGTAAACAGTCTGGTGGACATCTGCAATAAATGCTCTATAACAAATGGAAAAAAAATGCTGTCCAGGACCAGTAAGGAGCAGGTACCCAATTGGAAACCATCTCTCCTTAGCCTGAACGAGCAAATAAGAGCACTAGTGAAATCCTCCAAAGCAAAGTCCAAATTGGCCACATCTACTAGACAGTCATAAGGCCTTTTTCACATATGTCTGCAATCTCAAAGAAAGCCCCCATATCTGTTCAGAACTGATGGTCAAGGACACCACATATACAAATGTTGTAGATATAGCAAACTTGCTGGCTGACAGATTCAGTGAAAATTTCACCCCTTTGTCCCCCCATCCATAAATCGCGACATTCCCAGTACCTGCCCCCTTCCCCTTGTATCTAGGGAACAGGTCATCACTGCTGTCTCAAAGGCAAGACAATACAGCATCCAATGGACCCGATAACATCCCAGGCTGCATCCTATGTGAACTCAGGCAGGAACTTGCAGCACCATTAGGCGCCCTATTCAACCAAAGATTTAGTACCGGCTTTGTCCCAGCTAAGTGGAGGACAGCCGCTGTCATCCCTCTCCACGAAGGTGGAGCATCCACCGATCCAGGAAATTATCGACCCATCAGTCTAACTAGCCTGATCTGCAAGACCATGGAACCGATTATCATGGACCTCATTAACAAGGACATTGGCAACCTCCAAACACTCGATCCCACACGGATGCTCATCATGTTACACTGCTGCAGTCATTACACTTGGGTTATCCTGCCGTCAGGCGGTCCCGCAGTCAGCCAGAGTTCCAAAGTCTTGGTCTGGCATCTGTTGCTGTCGCCTCCTCCCTGATGTCAGTGCGACAGGGGTATATAAGATGCAGCTGACGTCATTTTCTTCAGTCTTTCTTGCCGCGCGGTGCCCGAAGCAGAAGCAGTTCGCAAGTGCCGGTTGGCTGACTCCTGAGATTTTCTTTCCGAATCCTGAACCGAAGTCTTCTAAAAAAGCTAAGTACCCCGTTGGGGAAACTTTTTTTTGCCTCAGACCGATGTCAGTAAAAGTTAATAATTGTATTTCTTGTGGGAAGCAAATACCTCATAAGGATTTCCACTCCTATTGTATTCCATGCCTAGGCCCTGACCACGACATCACTGGTTGTCGGTTTTGTGCTAGTTTTAACAAGTGCACTATTAAACGTCTGTTTGATTTTGCCCAACATTATTTTGGCAGAAAATTCAATTACACCATGCCGTCGGAAATTCCGACGGCCGCAATGCATAAAATGCACAAGGACAGACATCCGAGGCCCAAAACTGACGAGTCCTCTTCTAGGCCGGTTGCCGGTTCTCCGATTTTCAGTGAGGCGCCTACGCAGCCCCTGACTACCGCTTCCACAGAACCACAGACCGCCTCCAACTCCCATGTGGAGCTGGCTGGGCCTTCGGACGCACTAGGGCTTCAGCTTACCGATCCTAACCCTACAGAGGGAACCGAAGTAGCTGAACAATTCACAGCTACAGAGGGTGTTTTCAGACTTACCCAGTTAACCATTTTAAACCCTCTGCTAAGTCTAAGCCCCCCCCCCCCCTTAAAAGCAAAGAAACGGGCACAACTCTCTCCAGGACAGGCTTCCACACCTAAGAAACAAATGCTAAAAATGGCCGCGGACCTAATCACTCTGATCAGGGGGTCCCATCCCCCTCCTGATAAAAGGCCCAGACAGGATGCAGACTGAATCGTCTGACCCAGTTGTCCATTTCCTCAGACTCTTCCTCGGACCTAGGATATTCTTTGCCCCCTTATGAGGATTCTGATGCTGAGGAATCTATTCCATCAGCCTCTCCGCCTGAAGGTTACTCCTTTGGGGGAGACCTTACGTACCATGAGGGAACATTTCCACTGGGAAGGCCAGGATTACTCAGAATCCAAGAAAAGGCTCAGAGACTTCCTTTTATTGCTTCAACACAGACCCCTTGCTATCCCGCCAGTTTTAGATATTGTGGATGATGTGTACACTGAATCCAGTTTAAACCCGGACTCCTTACCCCCAGCCCCAGTTAAACCTAATGGATATTAGAGTCCCTGACTCTCACAAATTTCTGTACAAAAGCCCTGTTGCTGACCCTGAAACTATCTCTCGGGAGACCCAAAGGGATTAAGGCCTCATCAGCCAAAAACCCAGTTCCCTCTGACAGAGACTCCAGAGCATTAGACAGATGGGGAAATAAGGTATATACATCTGCTACTTTAGCAATGAGAGCCCTGAATTGCCAGTTTCATATGCTAAAATATCAGCAATTTTTGATGTCTCAGTTGAAACAAAAGATGCTTCCAGATTCAGATCCTCCAAACTTAAAAGAAATGCAGGATTTATTGCATGCAGCTGAACAAGTGGGTGAACATACTCTGCAATGCGGTTTTGATTCCTTAGAGGCCTCCTGTAGAGCAACAGTTACAGGCTCTGTCATTAGAAGGCATGCTTGGTTAAAAGAACATACCTTACCAGATCATGATAAGGTCAAACTATTGGATGCACCTTTGCAGCGGGATGTGCTGTTTGGAGTTGAGGCAGAGGAGGTATTAAAGAAGATGGAGGATAAGGCAAAATCTATGCAAACAGTGAAAGATTTCTTACAGGTTCAGCCTCCTCGTTTTAGCAGAAATTGGCCAACAAAGAATTGGTCCTTTCCAGTCACAGATGGACCTCAAAGGGGCAGATACAGACGTCCAAGAGGTAGAGGTCAGACACAAGGCCCTTACAGGTCTCAACAATGGGGTACACCAGGCCAGAAAGAAGCGGAAGACAGGCCTCAACCTTATAAAAAACAACCTCAATGACTTTCCACTGCAGCTGCCAAACATCTCTCTCTTGGCAGCCCCCTTAGGAGGAAAACTGGAACTTTTCTATCACAACTGACATTGCATCACCAAAGACAAATGGGTTCTCAACCTTTTATCTCAAGGTTACAGGTTCAATTTTCACACCCTGCCAAGGCTAAAAGGAATGCCAAATCTGCCACCAAATCAGTGGGCAGAGGCTCAAAAACAAATTACAGCACTCATGGACATGAGAGCTATTCAACAGGTACCACCACAGGAACAAGGACAAGGGTTTTACTCAAGACTCTTTTTGGTTCCCAGAAAGGACAAAGCCTGGGAGACCCATTCTGGACCTTTCTTTACTAAACACGTATCTGGATGTTCCGAAATTCAAAATGTTGACACTACAGCAGCTTCTTCACATGCTGGGCAAGAAAGCTTGGCTCGTGACTTTGGACATCAGAGGCATACCTGCATGTCGCTATCAGACAAAACTGCAGAAGATACCTCAGATTTCTAGCTGGTTCAATGCACTATCAATTCTTTGCACTGCCCTTTGGCTTATCTACTGCGCACAGTGTCTTCACAAAGTGCCTGGCACCAGTAATTGCATTTTGCAGGCAAAAAGGAATTCAAATTTATCTATACCCGGACGACTGCCTGATTCAAGCAGAGAGCAAGGACATTCTACTAAAGCATCTGGCGTATGTAAAAAAGTCAAGTTGCCTGGGGTACACAGTAAACAAAATGAAATCAAAACTAGTGCCCTCACAACAGATAATATTCCTCTGTGCCAGCTTGAACACAACGGCCCAGATGGCTTCTCACGCCAGACAAGCAAGGACAACTGACTCAATATTTTCAATTAATGGCAACAAAGACCCAACTCCCTGCAAGAAAAATTCTGCAGGCCTTGGGCTACATGGCATCTTGCATACTACTAATTTCATATGCCAGACTGCATATGAGGAAACTACAGTGGTACCTAAAGAGTGTATGGTCTCAACACTGTCAAAGTTTGGAAACAGTTATACCACTAATTCCATGCCTACAACAGGAGTTTCGATGGTGGGCACAAGCTTGTCACCTCAACCCACAGCCAGGCAGACACTGACAACAGATGCATCGGATTACGCCTGGGGAGCAGACATGACAGGAAAATGTATCCAGGGCGAGTGGTCCACAGAGCAAAGACATCTCCACATCAATCAAAAAGAGATGCTAGCTGTACAAAATGTTGTTATAGCTTTCAAGGACCTACTGCATCCAGGACAATTACTACTAAAGACAGACAACACCACAATTGTGGTACATAAACAAGCAAGGGGGCACACACTCCTACCCCCTCTGCAGACAAGCCTTGACCTTGTGGAACACAGCTCTAAATTACCAAGTTCATCTGCAAGCACAATTCCTGCCAGGAGAGAAAAACACACTGGCAGACTACCTAAGCAGAAACATTATGGACCCACACGAATGGGAACTGAACCCACAAATATTCAGAATGATAACACAAAAATGGTGGAGCCCGTACATAGATCTGTTTGCTTCCCCAAAGAACTGCCAATTACAGAAATTCTGCACAAGGAGCTACCATCCACAAGCATGGAAAGTGGATGCCCTCTCATTCAGCTGGAAAAAACTACAAGTTTACGCTTTCCCTCCTTTACCTCTCCTTCCAAAGGTACTCATAAAAGCCAGGCAGGAAGAGCCAAAAATGATCCTGGTTGCACCAGACTGGCCACGCCAGCGCTGGTACCCCAATCTTAAAGAACCTGGCACAAGAACCACCTTGGATTTTGCCTCAGATCCAACAGTTGCTGACACAACACAACAAACAGGTACTTCACAGCCAGCTAAAGACCTTAAATCTAGCTGCATGGAAAATTCCTTAGCCAAGCAAGCATTGCCTCTCCAAAGCTGTTATGGATGTCATTCTGGAGGCCAGAAGGCCTTGCACCAGGAAAGCATACTCTGATAAATGGAAAAGATTCTGTGCCTGGAACCAAACGCACAGCCTTAACCCTCTTGTCCCAAACATTCCTCAGATACTGCAATACTTAACCGAGATGCTGGACAAGGGTCTCTCCTTCTCATCCATTAAGATCCACGCCTCGGCTATCTCTGCTCATTACAACATGGATCCACCAATTTTTTCTAATCCTTTGCTCAAACAGTACCTCAGAGGGGCTAAAAACATAAGACCGCCCTGTAGAGCACCTACACCAACTTGGTACCTCAATTTTGTTTTGGAAAAATTAACCTTACCTCCTTTTGTGCCAGCTAACACAGCAAAATTAAAATACATCTCTTGGAAAACTGCCCTGCTACTGGCAATAACATCGGCACGAAGAGTTTCAGAATTACAGGCACTAATGGCAGTGGAACCTTTCCTCATCTTCCACCAGGAGAGGGTGTCTTTAAGAACTAACCCTACATTTATGCCAAAGGTCTTATCAAGTGTGGCTCTAAACCAAACTATTCACTTGCCAACTTTTTTATCCAAAACCACAGAACAAAGGGAAGAGACTACTACATTCTTTGGACATTCACAGACCGTTACGCTTCTACTTGGACAAAACCAAAGCTTTCAGAAAATCTGAGCAACTATTGGTAGCATACGCTGCAGGAGCACAGGGAAAAGCCATTTCAAAGCAGACCATTTCAAAATGGATAGGACACTGTATACGTTTCTGCTATACCTACCATGGGAAACCTGTACCTAGCAGCATTAGATCTCACTCCACCAGGGCAACAGCCATTTCAACTGCCTACCTCAGAGGATTACCTACCAAGGATATTTTGGAAGCAGCAACATGGAGTTCTGTGCATACCTTCACCAAACATTACCATTTGCCTTTATACTCCAAATCCAGAGCTGGCTTCGCCACTGCTATACTGCAGGGCCTTATAGCCACCCCTAATGCCTTATACATCCAACCTCCGTACCTCAGCTTTGGGATTCCACCCAAGTGTAATGACTGCAGCAGTGTAACACGATGAACATAGTACAGTTTTGTACCTACCATAAATGTAGATGTTCTAGTGTAAACACTGCTGCAGTCCAGGTTACCTTCCCTCCTTCCCCTCTTACTTTCTGGTATTTTCCTAGGGCATCTACCCTTTATTCCTATGGGGTGTATTTGCTGGTAACTAAAAATGGCTGTTGCTTTTCTTTTGTATCTTTTACTAGCAATTTGAATTGCCTACCTATTTGGGAGCACCTGACATTTGGGGCAAGAAAAACTGAAGAAAATGGCGTCGGCTGCATCTTATATACCCCTGTCGCACTGACGTCAGGGTGGAGGCGACAGCAACCGACGCCTGACCAAGACTTTGGAACTCTGGCCGACTGTGGGACCGCCTGACGGCAGGATAACCCAAGTGTAATGACTGCAGCAGTGTTTACACTCTAACATCTACATTTATGGTAGGTACAAAACTGTACTTTTGGTTTTCTTGAGGGGAGGTTATGTCTGTTAAATTTGGTCGATGACTTTGAGATAGTCACAAAAGCCATGGATGAGGTAAGACTTTGCACACTGCCTACTTTAACCTGACCGAAGCCTTCGACACTATTCCCTACTCTGGCATAGTAGATAAGCTGTCTCAACTAGGCATCAATCTGTATGTTACCAGATGGGTAGCTAACTGGCTCACCACTAGAACCCACCTAGTCAAAATAGGGGAAGCCATCTCAAGCAGTAGACCCGTAACAAGCAGTGTACCCCAGCGTTTGGTCTTAGGGCTTCTGTTATTTGGGAAATGCATTTCTGAGGAGCAGGCCAAAGCCAGTGGGCTATGGCTGACCAGGTTTGCAGATGTCTGCAAGCTGGACGCCGTCATTATTTCCCCCTAATGATGTGGACATCTTCCAAGAGGGTCTCGCACAAACAAATGACTGGTGTCAGAAACATGACCTTAAAACTGAATGCCAAAAACTGCATCATCCCCTTTGGGGAGAGTGACACCTCCAGTTAGTCATGAGGGATGTGGGCACCCAGGTTGATAGCAACCTGACTTTTGACCCCTGTAGTACGGAAAGCTTTCTACATGGCCCACCTCATAATTAAGGGCATCTCATCCAGGAACAGAGGTCATAACATCCCTGTATTCTTCCTTTATAAGGCCCATTATTGAGTATAACTCCCCATTTGGCATGTACCTCGCAAAGGACACGCAGCAGCTGGAGACATCAGGGTCTCAAACATCTACCATACACAGATAGGGTAAAAGCCCTATCACTCTACTCATTTTCATGCAGATTCCTCAGAGGTGACCTTTGTCTGGTGTAAAAGGTGGTCTTGGACCCCGCCTTGATGGGACTGCTGCATATCTGCAAGTCAAGCTCCACTTGAGTAACCCGCATGCACGGTCTCAACCTAGTCTGTGACATCAGTAAGACTTGTTGGCAGGACAGATTTGTGTCCCAGAGACTCCCCCATCTATGAAATAGACTCTCCACATCAAGCAGAGTACCTCTTTACCCCTTTTTAAGCCCAACCTGGATAACTGGATGGGAAACAGAAAATACATCCCTGTGATTCTACCTGTGTCCCTGCTAGACAAGGGGCATCGGGTGCTGACTTGTCTAAACATGGGCTAAACTCTTGGCTATGCTAATAAGGACCTCAAAGCCAATAGCCTAGTAACTTCCTATGACCCTATGTTTTCTTTGCCAATATATAAAGCAAATAACATTGGCCAGAAAATCCTAGCTTACTCTATCGACTGCTTTTGCTGCATCAGGACCCACCAACACTAGTAATTAATTCTATTAATGTCAAAAATTTGCCTACCGTCCACAAAATCATAATTTTCTATAGCTGCCAGTTTAGGCAACACCTTTGCCATTCTGTTGGCTAGTATAAACAATTTATAATCGTGGTTTAAGTTTGAAATGGCTTTACGTGAAGCTGGGTCTAACTGGTCTTTACCCTCTTGCAATGAAACCATTCCAACTTTCTTCCAGTATGCTGGTGCTTTCCCTTTGAAAGTAGTATTAAACAAAACCTGCCAAATGTTTAGCACCCCTCCCAACCTTCTACAAGACTACCTATCATCTGTTGCTGGCAATATCACTGTAGAGTATAGCTTCAGTTTTAATCTCATCTCCTGCTATCTTAACTGTTAATTGTTGAGCCTCATGTTGTAACATTGGCATAATTAAGTCTTCCGTAAATATTTCAGTTTGTGACTCTTCTTGCTTTTGACATTCCTGTGCCTTGTACACATTTTCGTAACATTTCTGAATTGTCTATTAATACCTCTGTAGGATTTTTTTGTCATAGGCTCCCTAAGTTTACAAACAACCATTTCAACGTTGTTGCCCAAGTAGTTGCGCTAAAAAAATTTGTGCTCTGGACTTTTCAAAAAATAGTTGCTTAACCACAGTCTCTCTAAACTAGCACATATTATCCAAATATTCTCTTATTTACCATTTAACACTCTGCAGTTACTGGTTTGTTCTGTGAGATTCCCTTTACTCTGTAATACTACAACCTTTGTCAGACCCTATTTTTAAGATCTTACTTTCATTTTCGTGCATTTCTTTGTACCGGTCCCAAGCCTGGATAAATGGGGAGGGTTGCGTCAAGAAGGGCATCCGATGTAAAACGTGGCCAAATTATTCATGCGGACACCAGTAAATATTTACATACCTGATTGGTCAAGCCCAGGCTAACAATGACCGCCACCAGTACTGTTAGCTAACAGGGTGCTGGTGGAAATTGGGCTACTGTTGGCCGAAGGAGGAGAGGAGGTGGAAGGCATGGCCGAAGGCAGGAAGAGAGGAGAAAGGCTAGAACTGTGGTAGTGAAGGTCAGAACTTTGAATGTTGGCAGTATGACTGGTATAGGGAGAGAGCTAGCCAATATGATGGATAGAAGGAAGGTTGGTATATTGTGTGTGCAAGAGACCAGATGGAAGGGGAGTAAGGCTAGGTTTATCGGAGGTGGGTTAAAATTGTTATATCATGGTGTGGATGGTAGGAGAAATGGTGTAGGAGTTATCCTGAAGGAACAGTATGCTGAGTGTTTTGGAGGTGAAAAGAGTGTCGGATAGAGTGATTATGAAGTTGGAAATTGATGGTGTAATGATGAATGTTAGTGCGTATGCTCCACAAGTTGGGTGTGCGATGGACGAGAAAGAAAAATTTTGGAGTGAGTTGGATGAAGTTGTGATGACTGTACCCAAGGGTGAGAGAGTGGTGATTGGAGCAGATTTCAATGGGCATGTTGGTGAAGGGAACAGAGGGGATGAGGAAGTGATGGGAAGGTATGGTGTTAAACAAAGGTATGCAGAAGGTCAGATGGTAGTGGATTTAGCGAGAAGGATGAGACATGGCTGTGGTGAATACATATTTTTAACAAGAGGGAGGAGCATAGGGTGACATACAAGTGTGGAGGAAGATGCACACAGGTGGATTATATCTTATGTAGGAGGGCCAGGTTGAAGGAGATTGGCGACCGTAAAGTGGTGTCCGGGGAAAGTGTAGTTAGGCAGCATAGGATGGTGGTTTGTAAGATGATGCTGGTGATCAAGAAGAGTTGGAGGAGTGTGAGGGCAGCACCAAGGATCAAATGGTGGAAATTGTAAAAGGGTAATTGTGAGATTGAGTTCACGGAAGAGTTAAGACCGGCACTGGGTGGCAGTGAAGAGTTACCAAATAGCTGGGTAACTACAGCAGAGCTAGTAGGGGAGACTGCTAGAAAGGTGCTTGACATCTGGACAGAGGAAGGACGACAGAGATGTGGTGGAATGAGGAAGTACAGGAGAGTATACAGAGAAAGAGGTTGGCAAAGAAGTGGGTTTGTCAGAGAGATGAAGAAAGCAGACAGGAGTATAAGGAGAAGAGGTGCATGGCAAAGAGAGAGGTGGCTAAGGCATATGAAGAGTTGTATGAAAGGTTGGACACTAAGGAGGGAGAAAAGAACCTGTACCAATTGGCTAGACATAGGGACTAAGCTAGGAAAGATGTGCAGCAGGTAAAGGTGATAAAGGATAATGAGGGAAACATACTCACAAGCGAGGAGTGTGTGTTGAGCAGATGGAAAGAGTACTTTGAGGGGTTGATGAATGAAGAGAATGAGAGGGACAGAATGTTGGATGATGTGGAAATAGTGAATCATGAAGTGCGGTGGATTAGCAAGGAGGAAGTAAGGATAACTATGACGAGGATGAAGAATGGAAAGGCTGTTGGTCCAGATGACATACCTGTGGAAGCATGGAGGTGTTGAGGTGAAATGGCAGTGGAGTTTTTAACCAGATTGTTTAATGAAACTTTGGAAAGTGACAGGGTGCCTGAGGAATGGAGAAAGTGTTTTGGTACCTATTTTTAAGAATAAGGGTGATGTGCAGAGCTGTAGTAACTACAGAGGGATTAAATTGATCAGTCACAGCATGAAGTTATGGGAAAGAGTAGTGGAAGCTAGGTTAAGAAAGGGACATGATGATTAGTGATCAGCAGTATGGTTTCATGCCGGGAAAGAGCACTACAGATGCGATGTTTGCTCTGAGAGTGTTGATGGAGAAGCACAGAGAAGGTCAGGAGTTGCATTGTGTTTTTGTAGACTTAGAGAAAGCATATGACAGGGTGCCTAGAGAGGAGTTGTGGTATTGTATGAGGAAGTTGGGAGTGTCAGAGAAGTATGTAAGAGTAGTACAGGATATGTACGAAGGTAGTGTGACAGCGGTGAGGTCTGCGGTGGGAGTGACGGATGCGTTTAAGGTGGAGGTGGGATTACATCAAGGATCAGCTCTGAGCCATTTCTTATTTGCAGTGGTGATGGACAGGTTGACAGACGAGATCAATCAGGAGTCCCGCGGTCTATGATGATTGCAGATGACGTTGTGATCTGTAGTGAGAGTAGGGAACAGGTGGAGGAGACCCTGGAGAGATGGAGATATGCTCTAGAGAGAAGATGAATGAAGGTCAGTAGGGCTAAGATAGAATATATGTGTGTGAATGAGAGGGAGGATAGAGGAATGGGGAGGATGCAAGGAGTTGAGGTGGCAAAGGTGGATGAGTTTAAATACTTGGGATCAGTAGTTCAGAGTAATGGTGAGTATGGAAGAGAGGTGAAGAAGAGAGTGCAGGCAGGATGGAGTGGGTGGAGAAGTGTCGGGAGTGATTTGTGACAGGTGAGTACCTGTAAGCGTGAAAGGGAAGGTTAACAAAAGGGAAGTGAGACCAGCTATGTTATATGGGTTGGAGATAGTGGCATTGACAAAAAGGCAGGAGTTAGAGCTGGATGTGGCAGAGTTAAAGATGTTAAGATTTGCACTGGGTGTGATGAGGGTGGGCAGAATTAGGAATAAGTATATTAGAGGGTCAGCCCAGGTTGGAAGGTTAGGAGACAAAGCCAGAGAGGCAAGATTACTTTGGTTTGGAAATGTGCTGAGGAGGGATGCTGAGTATATTGGGAAAACAATGCTAAGGATGAAGCTACCAGGTAACAGGAAAAGAGGAAGGCCTAAGATAAGGTTTATGGATGTAGTGAGAGAGGACATGCAGGTGGTTGGTGTGACATAGCAAGATGCAGAGGACAGGAAGAAATGGAAACAGATGATCCACTGTGGCGACCCCTAATGGGAACAGCCGAAAGAAGATGATGATGACTTGCATTTTATCTCGCTTGCTATAACTTCTGAAAATATCTGTCTTCCCTAATCACTCTAATTTCCACTACCCATTCCTTAAATTCATCTTTCTGAGAGTAAAGTAGGAAGATGTCAGTGTCGCACTTTTGCTACTTTACACTATTTTTTGTTTGTTTTTCAGTTTGTATTCAAGCATAATCTGAAATAGTTATTGGATGTAAGTTGAAGCTTTTGATTTAAATACATACGCTCCTGTTAATTAGTTTCCATCAAGCCTAGCTCAGTTATTGTACCCTTGGGGAGTTTGTAAATTGAATTCCTTCTACTAAATTAACATCTTCCATACTAAATATTTTTATACATTTTTTCAGAAGTCTACACACTTATTTTTTTCTAGTTCCCCAATACATCCTTTGTACAGCGAATCAAGATGTTTCTCATGTTTCACTGTTGCAGTCCTGACTGTTGGGATTTCCTGCCATGAAAGCCCTTGGCTGGCCTGACTGCCAGAGAAAACTGTTTTTGTCTCCGGGGCAGGAGGATGCTCTTATCAACGTCAGTGCTCTCACATGTAAAAGGAGCCAGCCTGCGTCATCACTTCATTTGGTTGGTCTGCATCAGAGAAGTTGTTGTCAGAAAGATTAGCACCCTGTTGAGGAACGATATTCTATTTCCCTTAAATCGTGTCAGATAGAGTAACTTGTCTCCACTGTGGTAAACAAATCCCACACAGAGGCTTCATATTCTGTTACTTGCTTAGGCCCAGACCATGACGTCCTTGATTGTTTCTGTGCTAGGTTTAATGCAAGAATGATTAGCTGTAGGGTCCAATTCTTAGCTAGTTTTCTAAGACAAGAATCCGGAATCAGTTGAACCGCGTCTGATGGCGTCTGTCAGACATCCTGATCTTGAGCTAAATAAGCACAAAAAGAAAAAAGGAAGAAACTTGAGCCAAGGTTATTGGACAAGTCACTCCCCAGCTGACTCTCCTACTAGGGTGATGATTGTTGAAGGTGAGGCGTCTTTGCAGCACCCTTCGACATGTGAAACAGCAAGATAGGCTATTGTTGAGACTCATGTGGAGTCCGACATGTATTTGGTTCCTTCACCTTCCACTGTTCACATTTACAGCTTATCGGCTGGGTCCGAGATCACTCAGCAGGCCAAGGCTTCCAGTGAGCGCTTGTTAACTGATGATACAATGAGACCTAGGCCTATGCTGGTGCATTTCTCCAGCGAGTCGGGCGTTAGGGCATCGAATGCACCTAGGCTTAAGGCCATACCCACCCCAAAATGTGGCAAGGCCTCCGCCTAGGCCTACGGGCTCCCAGTTACTGGGATTCCAACAGGATTTGATTAAGATGGCTGAGGACTAAACATTGTAAGGACCACAGACCATAGATGAAGCCACCCCAGAAAAAAGGAAAAAGGATGACTTTAATGATTTTGACCCAGACCCCTTACTATTTGAGGAGGATTCAGACTTGGTCCTTCCTCTAAGCCAGACTGTTCTCTCTTACACATTCTGTGAGGAATCGGATGCTGAGGAGAATCTTCCCTTGGCTTCACCTTCAGAGGATCAAACTTTTGGGGAAACTCAGCATGCTTTGAAGCAGGATTTTCAGTGGGAATCACAAGGTTATCCCCAGACCAAGACAAGATTTAGGGAGTTCTTGGACTTCCCTGAACACAAACCTTTAGCTGTTCCTCCCATTTTGGATGAGGTAGAGAATGTTTTCCAGGATGCCTCCATACACCATGACTTGCTTCCTCCTGCCCTAGAAAACGCAGATTTTATAGGGTGCAAGACACCCTTGAATATCTTTTAAAAAATACTTCAGGTGATCCAGAAGTTCTTCCAGGGCCTAAAGGGGTTAGGGCCAATGCCTCCAAGAATCCCCTCCCCAAGGACAAGGAAAGCAGGGCCCTAGACAGTTTTGGAAAAAAGGTGTACACCTCTGCTACGCTATCTGAGGGCCCTCAGCTTCAATTCCATAACAACTAGCAGCAAACCATCTTGGATCAACTCGAGCAAAAAATTTCAATCATGAGGGATAAAAATTTTTCTGAGGAACTTTTGGACTTGTCACTCCATTTCCTAGGTGGCTAAACACTCTTTGCATTGAGACTATGATGCCATGGAGGCATCCTGCAGGCATCTGTCACTGGTTTAGTTATTAGGAGATATGGATGGCTTAGGGGAGCAATCTGTCACTGATCATGTTTGGATTCTCCCCTTGACAAAGATGGACTTTTTGTACCAAATACTGAGGCAGTACTCAGAAAGATGGAAGATAAGGCAAAGTCCATTCAGACAGTTAAGGACTTCCTGCAAGTACTACTACCTAGGTTCAGCAGGAACTTATCAGCCAAGCATTGGTCCTTTCCTACCCAGCCTATGAGTAAACAGAGAAGACCTTGAAAGGACAGAGCTTCCAGACAAAGGTATCAGTAGCAGCATAGATCAAGGAAGTGGACCTCTGAAATCCAGGCAAGGGAGTTCTAGATCACAACCTCCAGCCAGAGAGCAATTATAGTGCTCTCCCTCTGCTCTACCCTCCCATCACCACCCCAAAACTAGGAGGAAGACTGTCTGTCTCCCTCCAAAACTGGCCCCACGTTACTTAAGATCATTGGGTTCTACACATTATTGCAAATGGTTAGAAACTCATTTTCAAAAAGCCCTTAGTATACTCTCGCTTCCCAGATGTACCCCCAAATTAAAAATCTCAGGCTCTTGAACAGATACAAATTCTTTCTTCTCAGACAGTGGTGGAGCCGGTCCCAGAGGAACAAAGAGGGAAAGGCTTTTACTCAAGGCTATTTGTAGTCCCAAGAAAAGAAGAATCTTGACACCCTATCCTGGACCTGTCCGGCTTAAACCAATTCCTCAGGATACAAAAGTTCAAAATGCTGACACTTTAAAAATTACTGCCCATGATAACTTCTCATGCCTTCATGGTCTCAACACACCTGAAGGACTCCAACTTGCACGTTCCTATTCAAAAATCACACGTAAACTTTCTTCACTTCAGAGCAAGCTCCTGTCACTATCAGTTTTCAGCTCTGCCCTTTGGGTTGTGTGCTGCTCCAAAGGTTTTCACAAGGCACTGGCCATTGTTTACTGCAAAACCAAAGAGGTCCAGATTTACCCTTACCTGGACAATTGCCTAATACAAGCTGCAAGTATTCCAAAATCTGAAATTCACACAGGACCAGCTGACTTCTCTAGGGTTCACTCTAAACCTCAGGAATTCACCCTAGGTCTATCCAAACAGTCTTCCTGTGAGCTCTCCTGTAGCCTTCTCTCGTGAGGGCCTTCCTCCGCTACAAGACAAGGTCAACAATTTAACCATTTACTTCCTACATATACAGGAAAATCAAAACATCACAGCCAGGGAATTCATCAGAGCACTGGGGTAAATGGCATCCTATATTCTCATGATACCCCTAGCCAGACTGCACATGAGGAAGCTGCAGTGGTATCTGAAGATCATGTGGTGTTAGAGCTCTTACTGGAAGCCCAAATACCCTTGATACCTTGCCTCAAACAGGAGCTTGCATGGTGCGCACAGGCTTGTACCCAAAATCAGGGTCTACCTTTCGTATTTTTGCCCCAGGGCCAAATAATCACCACAGATGCCTTGGAGAGCGCATGGGAGGGCCTGTACCCAGTGCCTCCAAATGCAAGGATTATGGCCCACTCAACACAGGAGGCACATAAATTGGAAAGAATTCATGGCAGTGCAAAGTGGTTTACTGGCTTTAAAGGACAGATGGGACCCAGGGGTCCTAGTACTACAGACACAGTGCCACAGTCATGTGGTACATAAACAGGCAGGAAGGCACACATTCCTACCCCCTGTGCTGTCTAGCCATACAATTGTGGGAGACAGCACAATTCCTACACCTGCATCTCATGGCACAATATCTGCTGTGTTTAAGAATACCCTGGCAGACCACCTCAGCAGGAATCTGACAGACCCCCCCCCCGAATGGCATCTCCATTGGGAAGTTTTCCACACAATAACGCATCATTGGGGGTCCCCCCAGGTGGACATATTTGCCAGCAAGGACAACGCTCACCTGGAGAAGTTCTGCACCAGGACAAGGCAGACATCTTCATGGAGAACAGATACCTTCTCCTTCCCTTGGGCACAGCTCTTCATTTATGCTTTCCTACCATTACCTCTGTTGCCTCTAACGCTTCTGAAGATCAGGAAGGAGGGCCGAAAGGCCATCCTTATAGCACCGGACTGGCGCAGGCAGCACTGGTTCCCAGTCCTCCTAGAGCTTACCCGTCAAAAGCCTTTATTACCTTAAAGGCTTGACCTCACCCAGAGCAAGTAGGGGACTGTGCACCTCAACCTTCAGACTCTGGTTTATTCCACAGCTCTGTTCTGCGCCTCCAACTTGAGTCAAGAGGTACAGACCATTTTGAGTCTAGAAGGCCTAGCACCAGGAAAATGGAAAAGATTCTCTGGCGCCAGAAACACTGGCTTCAGCCAAATTCTGTTAACATTCCTGACATTCTGGAATATCTTGGACAATCTGTTGGAGAAAGGCCTCTATTCAAGATACACAGTTCAGCCATCTTTGCCCACAACCCTAGTCATACTCCAATTTAGTCACCCCTTGCTGAATTAATTTTTTGGGGAGTTCTTCACAGGCTCCCAGGAGGAAGCTCACCCCTCCTTGGGACCTCAACTTTGTCCTTGAAAAGTTAACTATACCTCCTTTTGAGCCTGCAGCTTCTACTACCTTGAAAACAGCCCCTTCTGCTGGGTATCACTTTGGCCAGGAGGGTCTCAGAGTTGCAGGACCTAATGGCAGAGGAGCCTTTCATTATCTTCCATAATGACAGGGTCTCCCTCCAAACTAATCCTTCCTTCATGCCTAATGTCTCTGAATCAGGTCCTTCATCTACCTACCTTTTTTTCCAACCCTTAAAACAGAGAGGAAAGATTACTGCACTCTTCAGAAGTACATAGGATGCTACGATTCTACCTGGGCAGTCTTAAATCATTGAGGAAAGCAGATAAACTGTTATTTTGCCCCAGGCTCAGAAGGGAAGCCAGCTTCTAAATAGACGATTTCCAATGAATTTCCCACTGCATTTCTTTCTATTACAGCCATCATGGCAAAAAGCCCCAAGTTGATTAGGTCACACACTACTAGGGCCACAGCTATTTCTATGTCGTTCCTCAAAGGAGTTCCCACTAAGGACATCTTGGAGGGCAGCCACTTGGTTGTCTGAGCATACCTTCACTAGGCACGAACACCTGGCAACAGGTCTAGAGCAGGTTTTGCATCTGCAGTCCTGCAGGGCATCCTCTCCTCGCCTTAATCTCCTTCCACCCTCTTTAAAGCTTTGGGAATCTTCCCAACAGTCAGGACTGAAACAGTGAAACACGAAGAACATAGTGCAGCTGTGTGTACTTACTGTAAATGCAGATGTTTGAGTTCATTCACTGTTGCAGTCTTTCCCTTCCACCTACCCCTTCAGTGTACAAGATAGGCTACTAGAATCAAACAAGGACCCTACACCTCCCAACCCCAGTTTGGGTCCACTCTACCTTGGCCCACCTTCGGTACACATGGGGCCGACTTGGATCCACGCTAACTTAGTCCTTCTAGGGTACACTTGGGAGCTGCTAAGCGGGTCAAGAAAATACTGAACTGGTGATGCAGGCTGGCTTACTTTACACCTGAGCGTACTGACTTTGGTAAGGGCGTCTGCCAGCCTGGGAGGCAAAAACAGTTTTGTCTGGTATTCGGGCTGGCCAAGGGCTTTCACAGCAGGAAATCCCAAGACAGGAGTGCAACAGTGAATATACTCAAATATCTGCATTTATGATAAGTGTACACAACTAATTTCCAGTCCCCATTTACAAATTAGTTCCTGTTGAAAGCTGAGTATTTATTCCAAAATTTTCATAAGCTCCATAATAGTTTTTATTTTCAGTATAAATCTATGCAACCGCGCTTTGAAAGCGCTCTCTTTTGACTGCTACAACCAATTCTGAAGTTATCGGCGAGCCAGTAGTACGCAGAAAAACAACTCCGGTAACCAGACAGTATTCTACATCAGGAGAACATGATGCCACTGCTCTCCATTTTCCGCTCCCTTTTCGTATGGCGAACAAACAGGTGTGGAGTCCACAGTACAAGGGGAGAAAGAGGAAGACTTCTGGAGAACAGTTCGAATTCCAAAGGAAAGCCTTGAAACCCATACCCAGGACTTGATCATTAACTTGTCACAGTATGTATTAATAGAAAGTGAAAGATCTGTTTTAAATAGGGGTTTATCATTTATTCCTTCGCAAGGAGTAGATGTGAGTAGTCTGATAGTAGATATTAAATGTTTTACCAAGAATGTTGCACTGGGAATGCAATTTGGTAAAAGTGATGTGAATAATACTAATGTTTCTTTATTTAGGAAACCCTCAGTGTATACACCCCTTGTGCATCCTTTACTTGAAAGTTTTGAAAAAGCTTGTACAAATGATTTTTTGATGTTTTTTGAGAATAGGATGAAACCTGAATTTTTCAATTTAACTAAGGAGGAGAAATTGGCTTTAGGTTACAAAGTAATGCTGATGTAGTAATAAGACCAGCTGATAAAGGGGGTGCTACAGTGTTATTAGATAAGAACTATTATGATACTGTTAATGAAATGCTATCAGATAGTACTACTTATATGAAGCTTAATATGTCTGATTTAGACAAATTAATTAAAACAGTACATGCTGATTTGTATGACATGTTAATGTGTGATATTATTGATGACAATTTATATAGGTATTTTCTAGCTGAGAAACCCCTAGTACCTGTATTTAGAGGTCTCCCTAAAGTGCAAAAGGTTATGGATAAACCTCTGTTAAGACCAATAGTCTCAGTTAAAGGTTGGTTGACCGAGAGTATGTCAATCTATCTGGAGAAACAATTAAGACCAATAGTAAATTCCAAAGACTCAATTTTACGTGATACCCAACAATTTTTGGAAACGTTAGCACCCTACAAAGTTGAGAGTAAGCTTTGAGGCTCAGATTATATGGTGACACTAGATGTAACTTCATGGTTTACAAGTATATCCAGTGATGTAGGTGTAGATTTTTTGAGGTTATATTTGATACGTAAGGGTCTGAACAACAACCAAATTATGAGGATTACCATGCTGTTGGAATTAGTTCTTAATAATAATGTGTTTACTTTCAATAGTGGCTACTGTCTTCAGATGAAAGGTGTAGCAATGGGCACTTCATGTGCCAACTCTTATGCTGATTTAGTACTAGCATATTGGGAGGTCACATATATATTAGAATATATGGCATACTCTAAATTTATCAAATACTATAGACTGTTTGTAGATGATGTTTTTTTGATTTGGGGAGGAGATTTGGAAAGTTTGGAAGAATTTGTTACTTACAAATGGAACCACGACGTTTCTGACATTGACTAGTACGAGTTCACAGACAAGGATTGAATTTTTGGATGTTAAGTTGCATAAGGATAATGAGACTCTAATTACAGAGGTATATAGGAAACCTTGTAGGAGGAATGCCATCCTACATAGAGATAGCATGCATCCACCACATATACATAAGAACATTGTCAAGAATCAGGCTATACGCCACTCTCGCCTAATAAGTGATGATTCTGTGTTTTCTGATGCTATTGTAGGGATGGAACAGGAGTTTATGGATAGAGGTTATCATAGGAAAGACCTTGTAACATTACATGAAGTTGAACGTGATCAAGCAGGACTACCCTATATCAAAAGTAGTAATCCAGTATATGATCAACATACTAGGAATGGATATGAAAGGAGAAGGATAGATGTTAAGTTGTCTGTCTCGCCTTCATTCATGCTGGATGGGTTCGGAGCCGATCCTCTGCTCCGACTCGGCCTTCTACTAAAGCTCAAGTGCTATTTACCAGCACGAGGCTTCCCCATATCCCACAGTGCTAGGCGACAGATACCCAGATCTCGTTTGCCGCTTCAGCTACGAGGTTGCAATTTTACCGGCTCCAGGTCGTATAAATCTTTTCTTGTTTTTTTACTGTCAATATTCTCTTATTTTTTGATAATCTTCCCTCTTAGTTTAATTAGATTGTGTGCCCCTTGAGATCCCACTTAGAAACTCGTTTTTTTTTTTTTGTTGTTGTTTGAGCCCCCCCACACCCACACCCATTAGGGTAGTGTTAGGCCTTATTAGCTACTTTTACTTAGTCTTATAGTTTGTTCTTGTAGTTTTTATATATATATATATATATATATATATATAGATATAGATATAGATATATATATAGATATATAGATATATATATATATATATATATATATAGATAGATATATATATATATAGATATCTATATATATATATATAGATATAGATATAGATATAGATATAGATATCTATATAGATATCTATATAGATATCTATATAGATATCTATATAGATATAGATATATATATATATATATCTGTATATCTATATCTATATATCTATATCTATATCTATATATCTATATAGATATATATATCTATATATCTATATAGATATATATATCTATATATATATATATATATATATATATATATATATATACATATATATATATATATTTGTTAGTAATAGTTGTGTGGTTATAGTTATTATTATTACTGTTAGTTTTACCTAGTGTGTGTGTGAGTGTGTATGTGTGTGTGTGTGTGTGTGTGTGTGTGTGTGTGTGTGTGTGTGTGTGTGTGTCTTGTTTTAAGCACTAGTTACCTGTTCCCTTTGGTATCCCTTTTTTAATATGTCTAAAGATACCAAAGTCTCAGGTTTCAAGAAGTGTGACTCATGCTGTCAGAAGAGGTCTCTGACAGACTGTCGCACTTCTTGTGTTTATTGCTTGGGCCCCCTACACCTGCAGGACTCTTGTTCAGTCTGCCACGCCTTCAGACCAAGAGTCCTGCAGGAGCTTAGGAACAAGCTCATTTTGAGGGGCTTACTTAAGCCAGAAGGATCCTCGGCTAAGCCTCAGTCGGAGAAAATCCTTAAAGCCCGCCAAACCGTCTGCTCCCTGTTCGGAGCCATCACCGAGCGGAGCTCCTGCCTCCTCGTTGGTTCCGGCTGGAACCCACACTTCAAGACCTCAGTCGGCTCCGACCTTTGTGTCGGAGCCTTCTCTGAGCTATAAATGTTCGAGGTCCCTCTCTTTAGAGTCCGTTCGTTTGGCTCCGAGGTCTCCATTGCTTCAATCGGAGCGGAAGCCATAGGTCCCACTCCTCTCGGTCCTCCAGGCTATCAGATCCTGAGTTGGAGAGGGTGGTCAGTAGGCTCTTAAAGTCACAGGCACTGGCCAAAATGTTGAAAAGCCCTTCTCAACAGACTGTGGTTATACCTGTGTCTTCAACAGTTCCTCCTCCGACTCTTCCACTGTGTTTGGAGCCGGAGCTCGTTGGGGCTCGAAGCGTCTGAACATCGGAGCCGATACCACACCTTTTGGCACCCTCGTCGGGAGGGATCCGGGCGCCGAGACTCCCTCGTCGGCTCCAAGGGGGCGAGTGGCATCGGACCTTTGTCCAACCCTGTTCTCCCTCTCTGGGCCTCAGCGCAGGTGAGCTCGGCCCCGACATTGGCTTCGGAGCCATCCCTCTTGGTGCCGGGAGGGGTTCACATCTCTTCGAAGCGGGGACCCTCTTCTCTGCCTGATAGGGGTGCCTTTGAGGTCATGAGGAGCGTGCTGACTCCTTTGTCTGCTCTGCGATTGGCCCCTTTGGCTCCTCCCCCCATGGTGCCTGCATCGGTCTCTGTCCACCCTCGTGACCCCAAGCGTGGAGAACAGATGCTCCAGGTCGCCCCATTGGGAGTATCTTCCTCTTCCGAGGCCTCCCCTGATCATTCAGAGGAGCCCCGTCAGAAGAGAAAATGTAAGAGGAAACATGTTGACTCCCCCGAGTCGGTCACGTCTGACACAGACTTGGAGGATTCGGAAGGGTCCCCCCTCTGAGGATGTCTCCTTTTCAGACATCCTTGAGATCCTTAGGCAAGGGGGAACTGGACTGCTCTTAACCCTTCCGAGGACGAGTCTGTGTACCTGGATGCATGTGGTTCTCGCCCTTCCATCTCCTGGGTGTCTCCGCCTTTCAACCCGCTCATGGAAGTGGTGGCTCGGAAGACGTGGACAGCCCCGGACACAGTGGAACCAACTCCCCGCAGGCCCACTAAATTCATTACAGCCCCATCTGACAAACAGTTTCTGACAAAGGATGTCCCTGTTGATGTCATGGTGGTGGCAGCAGCCACTAAGAAGGAGTTGGCTGACCCTTCGGTGCCTCTCCATCCACCTAATAAAGAATCTAGGACAATGGACAGGTACGGGAAGTGGATGATTTCCTCAGCGACCTTTTCCATGCGATCGCTGAATTATTTGTGCCATTTCACCCACCTTCAAAGAGATCTTCTCAAGGAACTGGGTGATACTCTTCAGGATCCATCAGCTGCAGGGTCTCAGGAAAAGATCAACTCCTAGCTGGCGACCCTTAACTCTATAGTCAACTCCTCCATGCAGCTCATTTCTTATGCAGCCGATGGGGCGAGTAGGGCCGCATGTACAGGTGTGGCTTTGAGAAGACAGGCCTGGATGCGGTTATGTAACTTTGCTGACCCCTTTAAGGCATCCTTCACCAATACCCCCTTCAATGGTTCGGCTTTGTTTGGACCACAGGTGAAGGATACCCTTACCAGGTGTGAGCAGGAAGGCAAGACTCTCTCTGCCGTGGGAGTCCGTTTTTCTACTGCCTCTAGACCATACCCTAAAGGTCAGAAGAGTAGAAAAATGTGGTTTCGGAAACCCCAGGGAGTCGTGCCTGACACACGTGGTGTTTCCCTCCAGGGTCAGAGGAGGGAACAATAATAGACGCCGCCCGAGGGGCAGAGGGGGTCCGCAAAATCAGGGTAGCAGAGAATCTTTCTCTGACAAACCCTTTCAGCACCCCTGAGGGGCTGCCCGACTGTCCACCTTCGGAGGCAGTCGGGGGAAGATTGTCACTGTACCCAGAAGCCTGGCAACTCCTCACACAAGACAAATGGGTATGGTCTATCATATCCGAGGGTTACAAAATCCCCTTTGTCCACACCCCTGTACAAACAATCCGGTCCCTTCCAGATGTTCCACCTGGTCTAAGGGAACAAGCAGTACTAGAAATTTCAAAACTGCTAGAAAAAAGGGCCATCCAGCCAGTCCCAGCAGACCAGCAAGGATCTGGGATTTACTCCAAGTTCTTTTTGGCACCAAAAAAGACAGGGGACTGGAGACCCATTTTGGATCTCAGCAGGTTAAATTAATCTGTTCAAAGAACGAAGTTCCGGATGGTCACGCTTCAGTCCATTCTACCCTTTTTGGGTCAGGACAATTGGATGTGCTCCATAGACCTTCAGGATGCGTACTACCATATCAAAATGGACAGACGCTCCAGGAGGTTTCTCCGCTTCCGGCTGGGAGCCGGTCACTATCAATTCAGAGCCCTGCCCTTTGGTCTCACCACAGCCCCCAGTGTGTTCAAATGCATGGCAGTGGTTATGGCTCACCTGAGATGGCGAGGATTCCAGGTGTTTCCATATCTAGACGACTGGCTCCTAACTGCTTCCACCAGGCATCAGCTACTCCGAGTCAGGGATTATACCATCCAAACTTGCTCCGGGCTAGGTATCTCTATAAACTTCGAAAAGTCTGCATTGTCGCCTTGTCAATCTATAACTTTTATAGGCGCAATATTAAATACAAAAGATCTGTCAGCAAAACTTCCCTTAGAAAGAGTATCGGACATTCCCCGACATGTTCAAACCTTACTTCAGTGCAAGAGAATTAAGGCCAGATTTGTACTGAAAACCTTGGGTCTCATGGCAGCAGCAATCACATTACTTCCCCTGGCTCGTTTTCACATGCGGATTCTTCAATGGATGCTTTTTACCCAATGGTCTTTTCAACAGCTTCCGATGTCTCACAACATAATAATCACCCAATCATGCAAAGACCACCTTTCTTGGTGGATGGTCTCCTCTCAAGTACATCAAGGCAGACAGTTTGTTCTTCCTCCTCCGATTGCCACGGTGACAACGGATGCCTCCCTGATCGGGTGGGGGGGGGGCATTTTCAGGGCAGGACTGTTCAGGGCACTTGGCAACCCCTAGAGTATCACCTGCACATAAACGTCTTGGGGATGAGAGCAGTAATTTTAGCGTTGCAAGCTCTTCAGGACTCTACCTACCGGGGCTATTGCAGTTCAGATGGACAATACGTCTGTAGTGTGGTACATCAACAAGCAGGGCAGAACCAGGTCCTATCCCTTATGTCGAGAAGCACTCAGACTCTGGCAGTGGGCGATCTCCTGTCAACGGATTCTGATAGCAACGCACATCCCCGGGAAGTCCAACGTCATAGCGGACAGGTTAAGCAGAGCCATTCTCATGCCTCACGAGTGGACTCTCAATCAGTTAGTAGCGGACAAAATTTTCTGCAGATGGAGTCAACCTTGCTGCAACCTTTTCGCAACCCCTCTCAACAGCAAGTGCGACGACGACTTCACTCTCTTCCCCCTCCCCGGCCACTCCCCCAGAGACGCTCTAGATCACGATTGGCCCCGGGGTCTTCTGTGTGCATTCCCTCCTTTTCCCTTAATTCCAAAACTGATTCAGAAAGTGACCGCATTGGGATCCAGGATGATCCTCATTGCCCCTTACTGGCCTCGACAAATTTGGTTCCCATTCCTGCATAGTCACCTGCTGGAGCAGCCCTGGAATCTGGACCCAGTGCCAGACCTCTTGATCCATCAGTCGGGTGGGCTGCACCAATCCCTTCAGTCTCTCAACCTCGCAGCTTGGTTGCTCCACTTCCAACCTTAGCCAGCCTTCCACATATTTCTCTGCCAGTGCATGAAATCATACTTTCTTCGCACAAATCTACTACCAGAAAAACTTATGCTAGTAAGTGGAAACATTTCTCTTTCTGGGCAGAGGCTAGAAATATAGACCCCTTTACAGCCCCTGTCCATAACGTTCTAGATTTTTTGGCAGAACTTTTTCGAGCAGGTTCCTCATCTGCCACCATTAGAGTCCAGTTGGCTGCTATCACTAATTTCCACGCTGGCCTGTCAGAGACCAGCATCATGTCCCACAAACTTTTTAAAGCTTTTCTTAAAAGGACTATTTTACTTAGGCCCCGGTTAAAGATCCCCCGCCTCCGTGGGATTTGAACCTGATATTAACTTCACTGATTCTCCCTCCTTTTGAACCTGCGGCTTCCTGTTCCTTAAAATTACTCTCCTGGAAGACTCTTTTCTTAGTAGCCATCACTTCAGCTAGAAGAGTGTCGGAACTACAAGCCCTCTGTATTCATCCTCCTTATCTTATTTTTCACAAAGAAGAGTTTCACTCAGGACTAATCCTTCCTTTTTACCCAAAATACCTTCCGAGACAAATCTGAATCAGGCTATTGATCTTCCTGTCTTTTTTCCTAACTATTCGAACAGAGCTGAGCAAAAGTTGCACTGTTTGGATGTTCACAGGCAATTATGTTTTTATTTGGATAGGACTAAACAAACAAGAAACTCGGACCACCTCTTCCTGTCCTATGCTGAGGGCAAGCAGGGCCTGCCAGTTTCTAAAGTAACCTTATACAGGTGGTTGGTCTCTATTATTACTTTGATTTACCAACTGAGACACAAAGAACTCCCTACAAAACCAAAAGCTCATTCCACCAGAGCATTAGCTACGTCGGTAGCTTTTCAGGCAAGACTTCCAATGGAATCTATTTGTGCTGCAGCCACATGGGCCACTCCTCATACTTTCATTTCACATTACAAGTTGAATATGGCCACCAGGAGTTGAGCTGATTTTGGTTCCACTGTGCTCAAGAGTCTGTTCTGATGAGCCACCCAGGACTAAGGTGCTAGGGACGCTGTCCCATCCAGCATGAATGAAGGCGAGATAGACATCTTAACATTAAGAAGTTATGTACCTACCATAACGTTCCATGTTAGTTGTCTTCTTCTCACCTTATTTCTTGCGTCCCACCCTCCATCCCCCTAGCCTGGACAGATCGAGAAGAATCCTCTTTGAGGCCTTCTTCCTCTGGTTGACTTTTTTCTAGGTTACGTCCTCCTCTGTTTTTATCACTGTAGGTAAACCTTGTAGTGGGGACAGGTGTCTCCATGGTGTTAGCTCTACCAAGCGAGATCTGGGTATCTGTCGCCTAGCATTGTGGGATATGGGGAAGCCTCGAGCCGGTAAATAGCTGTCGAGCTTTAGTAGAAGGCCGAGTCAGAGCCGAAGATTGGCTCCCAACCCATCCAGCAAGAAAGAAGGCGAGAAGAAGACAACTAACATGGAACGTTATGGTAGTTACGTAACTTCTTATTATTCCCTATGCTAATAATAATAGTACAGTGGTAGGTGTCATTAAAAAGCATTGGGGAATTTTACAGTTAGATGAAAGCATTAAGGGCTTGGTAGGTACTAACCCTGGTATCAGCTATAGAAACACTAAGTCACTAAAAAGGATGCTTTGCTATGAAAGGAAAGGGAGGAATAGGACTACCTCCCAAAGGAAGGGAACTTATGCTTGCCATAATTGTAATCAGTGTAGTTTTATTATGAACTTGAATGTCTTTGAACATCCGCATACTGGTGCTAGATATGAGTTTAACCACTATGCTAACTGTAAATCTAGAAATGTTGTTTACCTTGCTCTGTGTAACATGCCAATGCTTTTATGTTGGCAAGACCAATAGAACAATGAGAGAACGGATTAGGGAGCATATTTATGCCATTCATAGAGAGAATGAGTGCAATGCTTTAGCTAATCATGTTCTGCAACATGACACAACGCATGCTTTTAGATTTATGGTTTTAGGACATATATATACCACTGAGAGACTAGGGAATATCAGCAATAGTACTGAAAAGGAAGAAGCTAAATGGATCGTCAAGTTAGCAGCGGATAAAGGACATGGTCTCAATGATAAGTTTTCATTGAAGCCTTTTCTAGCAGATAGACCATTTAGACATTAGTTATATTTGTTTGTTTATATATGCATGGTGTTTGTTAGCTAATGCTATGAAATAAATATATGTAATAGCTGTTTTATTTTATATGGAAATGTTTTATGCAATATAAATATATGTTTTTTATATATTGATATTTGAGCTATGTTTAACATGGCGAGGTTCATCATTTGCTATATATGATAGTTTTTTTGTTTTGAATTAGTTTGTGCACAAATTATATTGTTTTTAGTTGTCATGTGTTAGGAATGTAGCTTTTAATAGGTGCAATACTGCTATTTAAGCAGTTTTGAATTTAGGTGTTTTATTTCAAGTCTGATGAAGCGTCCTGAGAGACATGAAAGCGCTTACTAATTCGAATAAAGGATTGTTTTTACCTCTACCTTGGGAATTACTATTTTATGCATTGACTTTTATCTGGTTTACTTTGATTGCCGTGGCGTATCTACCTCTCTTCTTTGGTATTTTTTTACACAGTTTTTTGTGAGGTGGTACCTTACCCTGAAGTTGTGTTCTTTGTTTGGGCTATAAATCTATGCTAGTTTAACCCCCCTTTCTTGCCAATAGTGTTGCTACCACATATCTTCTATTATTGTCTTTCTTAATTTTATGTCACAATTGGAGATCCTCTAGCTTTTTCTTTGTTCCTGATATTCTGCTGAATATCCATCCTGAAACCTCTGCTTTGTCAAATTCATATACTCTTGTCTACCTAGATGTCTTCTGCAACATTGCTGTTTGCACTGTACATGCAAGGAAGCTATTATAATAGAAAGTCATTGTGACTACCTGTTAAAATGACAGATGATCCGATTGTTTTTCCAACTTTTCTTGCATGCACACACTTGTTTGGCAGACTAATCTTTTATACAGTTGTTTCCATTTGAACCAGTGTCTCATTTTTTTAAGATTTTTTGCTTTAATGAAAACCCTTCAAGTCCTCCGTCCTCTATAAACTTAGAACAAACACACACAGCTATTTTATATTTAACAATTTAAGTTTTAACCCTCCAGACAGGAGCAATTTTACCAAATAGATGGCTACACCCGCATGTATCATAAGTTCCGTTGCACAGATTGCTCTCTCCTTTTCTTATCCCTGTTCCTCTCCCAGATGTGAAAAACAGCTTGCATTCTTTTAGAAAACTAGTTTTAGCCCGATGGAAAAGTGCACCAGCTACTGTAAATAAAAATAGTACACTGTTACTAAATTAAAGTATTAAGACTGCTGGGTGGACTGCTATTTCTTAAACACTTCAGACTTTATTTTTCACTGAACTGCTTGCCACTATAAAAATTTGCATGTCTGAGTGCTGAGAACTCTGGAGGTTAATTGCTAGCACCTACTGATAGCTAATCTCCATGTAATATTGTCAACAATGAGGGAGAAAAGCTAACGACCTTGCAGATGCTTGAAGGAATCTTTGTACATTTCACTCAACACAATACAGACTTCTGGCCAACTGCCTTCAGTTGTGAGCTTCGTCTCTCACTGAGAGCATTTGTAAAGGGGGGTGGCTATTAACTTTGCAGATTCAAGAAACTTTGCATTTAACTGCCCATAGCTCAAGCCAAGGACATTAATCCAGATATTCACCCTTGTGTTAAAAAAAAATATATATATTTTTTTACATGTAATCCATGCACTTTTACATTCCATCCCCTACCTCAGCAGCCCATAATCAGGTTATACTAACTTAAATTTGCTTTTGTTCAACTTTTCTTATATTATTAGTATAAAGCCCATGTATCTTATAATTTAGAAAATGTACTTGTGTAATATTTTTTACTTGTGCAGCAGTCGCATTTAAAATAATCCTAAACACTAAACAAAACTTTATAATATAGCATGCAGTTTACATTATGAAATGTTTTATCCAAGTTAATAAGATCAAAAATGGTTTTACTTTGTGTTCTCCTAAACATTATTGAAATAAAGTGGGTATGTGATTTACAGTCCACCAATATTTTTAACAAAGTCAACAAATTCCAGTCTTTCTTGACCAGTTTTTATTGCAGAGCCATTATTTCACAAATGTGATGCTTCAGTTTTTCATTTATTTGCTAATTTCAGTGTTAATAGTCTTCCCTATCTTCATCCCCCATCCATCATACTCGGTTTCAAGTCCAAGGTACACCTGATTCCTCTGGTTGCTTTTTTTTGTGTCTGAAGCATTTTCCTTTAGAATTTTGGGAGAATTCACTGGTAAATTATAATTATAAGCTTTGTTGCCAGAAGCATGAGAAGCGGAGTTCTTCACTTGCTGGCTTACCCTTTCCTCCCTAGCTTGTTCTGCACCAAAATTTATTTGATTCTCCGGGGGGGGGGGGTTTGTTCTGAAGACCGCTGGGTGCAGCAGTTTGAATCTCATACCTGCCTCTCGACATTACCTGATTGCAGGGATAAAGTTGCTTCTCTTCTGCCTGGTGTTACATTGAGTAATTATTTTCCACAAACACCGTCTCCAGTTTTTAATACTTTTCCTGTCTGCCAGTATTTTGTCAGGAGCAGCTCCTTCTCCTGATATGATTGCATATTTAATAACAATGTAGGTCTTGACTGCTTCCTTGGGGCCAGGTTTGGAGCATACACACTATGTGCTATCTCAACAAATCTTACTGCGGAACACCAGTCCAGATGCTTATTTGTTCTTCATGAACGTAATAGTCTGTTGCTTCCAGTTTCTTTGGTATAGCAGAAAACTTCACGTTTCCTCTGCACTCAGTTTTCTAACTACTATTTTTTTTAATTGCTGTTCATTAAAGCATTATGCTCAGCCTGCCTTTTCTTCATTTCAGTTTATTTTTTACATTTTCATCAGCTCATCTTAATAGGTAGTTAAAGCTTCTATTTTTCCAGACTTTTGTTATGAGTTAATATATTTCTTCATTGTGTTAAATATAATGAGTGGAATTGGTCCCTCCCTCTAAATTACTGAAAGATATCTAATGAACCACAGAGGAAACTTGAATAGATTTTTGCTGATCAGCTGAAGAATTTTCCCCGCTCAGTTTTCTTTCCTCCATATCTTGTTGATTTCATCTCTGATTTTCCAAGTTTCTTCTTTGCTGACATCCAGGCAGTGTAGTAGCCAGTGACTGAGTTTTATGCAATTACATTGGCCTTTTCCAAGCAGTTTTATATATATCGGGATAGCTCAAATTAATCTGTTGATCAATGTGCAGCCATCTTGGAAGTCCCCAAGGTACAAAAGCTTAAGAATTTCCTGTAAAGAGAGGTTGGATTGAAATGTATAGGTAAGCATCCTTGGTCCGAAGTACTAGAAAAGCTTTGAGAAAATCAAAGGAAAAATACTTGGTGTCAACATTTTGAATTTTGGAGTATGCAAAAAAAATGCTGGTTACAGATAGAGCCAAGATTGGTCTCAAGAAGTACCTTATTTTCTTGGGACTAGGGAAAACCTGGATTAGAAACACCATCTTTTTATTTTTTTATTGGAAGGAACAAGTCCTGTTGTAGCCTGGTGCAAAAGTTATACGTTTGTTATTAGGCACCTGTAGAGCTAATTGTCCCTTGAGGAGTATACCCCTTTTTTGAAATAATTTTTCAAAGCTTAAATATCTGACAGGGTCATCTTAAGGGGAAGGTTGGCAGAAAGTTTTGCAAGTTGAAGGGGGAATGGCCAAGGTGAAAGAATGAGAGGATAGTAGTCAGAAGTTGGAAAGCTTTATCATGAAAGGGGCCATTGACTTCCTTAAAATCAGAGTTGGGCTTGTCCTGCAGTTTCTTTATGAAAGTTTTTTTTTTTCCCTGAATGGAGTTTGGCTGTAGTGGCCTGAATGAGTACCCCAGTGAGCAGCTTAAAAATAGAGAAAAGTTATGGGCATTAAGAAGCCATGTAATTGAAACACTTGTGTGCTTAAGGAGTTATTTGCATATATCCCATTGTTCTATGCTACAAGAGGTTTAAGATATTAACCATTGAGGATATCATAGCTAGGTCTGTCTTGGAGTTTCACATACAAGTGTGCGCATGTGCATATGTACACACGCATACACATACTGAGTGCAATAAATGTGTGTTTACGTATGTGTACATATACATAAAATATATATTTTGTTTATTACAACAATTATCACTTAAAGGAATATACATCTAATCCCCAGTGAGTTATTGACAGTGAGGCAAAAAGTTCTTGGGAAATAACTAAAAGTGAATTAAGTAAATGGATTAAATTGCATACTGCCATGGAATTAATCCATCCTTGGATGAGTTGTTAAACCTCCGTCATAGTAGCTTCCAAAATGTAATTCGTATGCTTTATCACCCCACCATTCTGATACTTTTTGTGTGCAATAGGTAACCTTTTGTCCATTTTAAACTCCATCTGTGCGAAATGAGAAAGTGGATTCAGCAGGAATGCTTAAAGTTGAGTAATGTTTGTAAATATGTAATGTTAAAAACAAACTGACGTTAAAGGGAAGATGTATAAACTCAGGGAACATTTCACGTGTTTGTCTTTAGTGGTTGTTTATGGTATAAAATGTGACTGAATAGAATGGAAATAGTATTTGAACAAAGGAAATGACCAGAAAAATGTACATATTATAAAAGCATAGGATCATATACCACATAGCAGTTCATGCATGTGAGCACCATTATGGTAGTGTGGACAGATGTTCTTCGTGTTTCACTGTTGCAGTCATCACATTTGGGTTATCTGCCTGCAGGTAGCCCTCAGCCGGCCTGAATACCAGAGTCTTGGATTCCTGCGTTGGATGCTGTCTCTCTTTCCATGACGTCAGGTCGTCAGGGGTATAAAATATGCAGCCGACGCCATTACATCAGTTTTTCTTGCCACGCGGTGCCCGAAGTAGAAGCAGTTCGCAAGTGCCGGTCGGCCAACTCCCAAATTTTTCATTTTTGAGTTTCAGAACCAAAGTCTTCAAAAAAGCTAAGTACCCCATTGGGGATCCTTTTTCTTGCTCTTAACTGATGTCAGTTAAAGTTAACAATTGTCTTAACTGTAGAAAGCAAATACCTCAAAAATTTTCATTCGTACTGCATTCCTTGCTTAGGCCCAGACCACGAAGTCCCTCGCTGTCAGTTTTGTGCCTTGTTCAACCCCTAACTATTCGTCGTCGTCGTCAGGCTATATCTGCAGCAGATTATTTTGGTACTCTGTATAACTATCCAGAAATGGCTTCAATAAGCCATTTGACTACCGATATTCCGAAAAAACGTAAGGATAAAGACGGGGACAAAACCGCATAGGTCCAAAACTGTCGACAACGCTTCCATTAAGCTAGTCGACAGTACTCGGTGAGGCACTTTCACAGCCCCTGATACCCGCTACTTCAGATTCACAAGCCTCTACTGAGACCCATTTGGAGTCTGGTATGCCACGCGATGCTTCTTCGACTATGGAATCTGCGGATGTCTGTACCTTGGATGGGTCCGGAGCCACTCTGCAGGCACCGGCTTCTGAGGGTGTATTCAGGCCTACAGACTTGCATTTTAAACAGATGCGATCTTCCTCATCCAGGCCTAAAACTCGACCCACGCCTAGAAAACAGATGTCCAAAACTGTATGCTCAGACCCATATGCCTCAAAAACCAATGCTTAGAATGGCTGAAGACCTTATTACCTTAATTAGGGAAAGCCAGCCGTCCCCCTCTAAGAGACCTAGAACTGATTTTCCTTCTGATTCTTCAGATCAGGAATCTGATATTTCTATTTCTTCTGATTTTACCAGGATTTGCCCTTATCTACCTATGAGGATTCTTATGCAGAGGATTCCATTCCCTCTGCTTCCCCTCCAGAAGATTTTTCTTTTGGTGAAACCTTGCACACTCTTAGGGAGCATTTCCACTGGGAAAGCCAGGATTACTCAGACTCCAAAAAGAGGCTTAGGGAATTCTTACTCCTCCCTCAACACAAGCCTTTAGCTCTATCCCTCCTGTTCGGGACATTGTAGCTGATGCTTTCTTGGAATCTAGCATTTCCTCAGACACTTTGCCTCCAACTCCCAGAAAACCTGACTGGTATTAGAGTACCTGACTCTCAAGTTCCTCTTCAAGAATCCTACTGCAGACCCAGAGACCATTTCCCAAGGACCTAAGGGCATTAAGGCTACTGCTGCCAAAAACTCTACCCATTCTGATAGAGATTCTAGAGCCTTGGACAGATGGGGTAAGAAGGTATATACTTCTGCTACTTTTGCCATTAGGGCTTTAAATTGCCAGTTTCATATGTTAAAGTACCAGCAGCATGTTATGGGGCTACTTAAACAGAAAATGATGTTGATTCCTGACTGTGCTGAACACACAGAATTACAGGATTTAATGCATTCTGCAGAACAAGTTGGTAAACATACTTTGCAATGTGATTTTGATTCTTTAGAAGCATCTTGCATGGCTGCTGTCACTGGATCTGTACTTAGAAGGTATGCTTGGCTTAAGGAGCAAAACTTGCCAGATCACATGTTAAAGCTAAATTACTGTATGCTCCCTTAAATCAAGACGGCCTCTTTGGCAACAAAGCAGAAGTCGTCCTCAAAGATGGAGGAAAAAGCTAAATCTATGCAAACTGTTAAAGATTTCCTGCAAGTACAGCCTCCCAGATTTAGTAGGCATTGGCCTTCAAAGAATTGGTCCTTTCCAGCCTCTTCCAGGCTTTCTGAGTCCAAACCCAGGAACAGCAGACCCCCTAGGTTACAGTCTCAGGCTACGCACTGGCCTAAGCAGTGGGGGGCTCCCACTTCCAAAGCAGGGAGTAGTAAGACACCCCCCCTACGGAAAAATGGTACAATGATTTAACCTTAACCCTTCCAAGCCCTGTTCTACTGCCTGCTCTCTCATCAGGAAAACTAGCCCTGCATGCAAAAAACTGGGAACTCATTACCCAGGGCAAATAGATTTTGAACATAGTTTCACAAGGATACAGATTCCACTTCCACACCCTACCAACCCCAAACAGTTGGCCAGACCTACCCCCAAATCAATGGGCAGAGGCTTTACAGCAGGTTCTCTCTCTTCTAAGTATCAAGGCTATTCAACCTGTCCCAGCAGAAGAAAGGGGACAAGGTTTTTTTTTTCAAGACTTTTACTGGTACCCAGAAAAAAACAGCTCCTGGCATCCTGTCCTGGACCTCTCTACTCTAAACACATTTTGGTAATCCCAAAATTCAAAATGCTAACACTCTAACAGCAGCTTCATATGCTAGGCAAAGATGCCTGGTTGGCATCTGGCCACAAAGACCCATCTATCCACAAGGAAAATTCTGCAAGCCCCTGGGGTTCATGGCCTTTTACATTCTACTAATTCCATATGCAAAACTGCATGTGAGGAAACTACATTGGTATCTAAAAAGCCTATAGTGTCAACATTCTCAGGACCTGGAATCAATGATTCCTATCATTACTTGTATAAAGACAGAGTTCCTTTGGTGGGCAGAGGCCTGTTACCGCAAAAAGGGGCTCCCTTTCACTCTTCTCCCTGCCGCCCAAACCCTAACAGCTGCATCAGACTATGCAGGGGGGGGGCTCACTTGGCAGGGCAGTGCATTCAGGGCAAATGGAACCAAGACAGATGCATCTGCATATCAACCAAAAAGAAATATTAGCTGTACAGAATTCCCTGACAGCCTTCAAAGACCACATTCTACCAGGACAGTTATTGATAAAGACGGACAACACCACAGTTGTGTTACATAAGCAGGGGAAACCCACTCGTACCCTCTCTGCAGACTAGCCATGGCTCTGTGGAACACAGCATTGAGCTACCAAGTGCACCTACAGGCTCAATTCCTGCCAGGAAGCTAAATTCTCAGGCAGATGACCTAAGCAGAAATCTCATGGATCCACATGAATGGAAACTGGAATCAAAAATATTCAACCTCTTGAACAAATGGGGGACTCCAGAGATAGACCTGTTTGCCTCCTCTCAGAACTACCATTTGGACACATTCTGCACAAGGACTTCCCACTGTCAAACTTGGAAAGTGGATGCCCTGTCCTTTACGTGGGAAAGCCTCTCTGTTTATGCCTTTCCCCCTCTGCCTCTCATCTCGACGGTTCTGCTAAAGATCAAACAGGACAAGCCAAGGACAATACTGATTGCACCAGAATAGCCATGCCAGCATTGGGTACCCCCTCTTGCGCAGTATGACACTGCTGGAACCATGGCACCTGCCTCAGAACCCTTCCCTTCTGTCCCAGCAGGCAGGCCATATTCTGCACCCTCAGCTTCAAACCCTGAACCTTGCAGCCTGGCTAATTCCCTGAGCTCTCCAATAGCATCCCTCAGCAAGCAGGTGCTAGATGTCATTCTGGAGGCAAGGAGGACTAGTACTAGAAAATCCTGTGCTGAAAAGTGGAAATATACTGTTCCTGGAGCCAGACTCAGGGGATGGGCATAACAGTGCCCAGTTTATATCTCATATTCTTCAGTACTTAACAGAAATGCTCCACAAGGGCCTATCCTTCTCGTCAAAATTCATGCCTCTGCCATTTCAGCACATTGTAATACTGAACAACCCCTCTTCTCTCACCCTCTGCTAAAGCAATTCCTCAGAGGGGCCAAAAATTTAAGGCCCCTACTCCAGCCTGGGACCTTAACTCTGTATTGGAAAAGCTCACTCTCCCTCCTTTTGAACCAGCTGCAACTGCAGAGTTGAAATTCTTTCTTGGAAAACAGCCTTCCTTCTAGCCATCACTTCAGCAAGAATTACAGGCCCTCATGGCAGTGGAGCTGTTCATTATTTTCCATGCACAGGGTTTCCCTCAGGACCAATCCTTCCTTTATGCCCATGGTGGTGTCTAGTGTGGCCTTAAATCAGTCCATTCATTTGCCTATCTTTTTCTCGAATCCACAAAACAAAGGAGAACTAATTCTGCACTCTTTGGACGTGCACAGACAACTTTTTTATTTAGACAGGACTAAGCCTCTCAGAAAATCTGAACAGCTGCTAGTTGGCTTTGCTGCGGGGGGCAGAGGGGAAGGCCATCTCAAAGCAAACTATTTTTAAATGGATAGCCCATTGCATTAATTTCTGCTATAAGCACCATGGAATACCTACCCCACAGGGGATAAGATCACATTCCACCAGGGCCGCATCTACCTCTACAGCCTTTCTCATGGAGTCCCTACCGGGGACATCCTAGAAGCTACCTGGAGCTCTGTACATACCTTCACCAAGCATTACCACATGCCTATTTTTTCCAAATCTAGAGCTGGTTTTGCCACTGTGGTTTTGCAGGGCTTAATAGCTGGCCCTAATGCTCTCTAAACTTCCCCCTCCCTTCCTTAGCTTTGGGAATCAACCCAAATGTGACTGCAACAGTGAAACATGAAGAACATAGTACAGTTGTGTACACTTACCATAAATGTAGATGTTAGAGTGTATTGACTGTTGCAGTCCTGGTTACCCTCCCTCCAGCCCCCTGCCTTCTCTTATATGTTCATAGGTAGGTACTAGGCTATTGGCTCTAGGGCCTATACAAGCCTAGCCAAAAAGGTACCCTGGCTTTCCCACCAAAGAAAATTATTTTCCTGTGCCCCTGTCAAGCAGAACCACAGAAATGATCCCCGGGGTGAATTCCTTATTACCCATCCAGTCATCAAGATTTTTCTTGAGTGCTAATGAGGAGCTCTGTTTGACGTAGATAGGTAGTCTGTTCCAGAGTATGAGAAGTCTCTGGGACAGGACTCTATCCCTCCAGCATGTTCTGTTTATTGTGGTGACAAGGTTTAGGTCCCTAGAGTGTGTAGCTTGGAGGGATTGGGATTTCTTTAAGTGGAGCATGTCCAACAGCTCTGGGTTTGATATAGCTTTGTATGTTAGGCAGAGCGGTAGGCGATATGAAACGGAGTAAAGCTGAAGATTTTTGAGTCGGTCTGCGTAGGGTATCTATTTGAGGCCAGTAATCCTCTTTGTGAGGTATTTCTGCGGCCTTTCCAGTTGCTGATGTCTTGTGAGGTACATACCAAAAGGGGCATTGTACTCTATAATGGGTCTGAGTGATGAGTAGAGGGGAACAATGACCACTTTTTAATTTTTATGACAAAGTGAACATTTTCTGTGAAACTTTTATCTGTGAGAAAATGGCTTATAGACAGTTGCACAACTATTAGTAACTTTTTTACTTTTGTGGAGAAAATTTGTTAAAAACAAAGCTAAAACTACATTTTTCCTTGGGAGGAAATCTACTTTGGGGACTGAAAAGTGCTTTAAAGCACTTTTCACTGTTTTTGGTGGAAAAGTGACTTTTACTACTGACTTGTTCTATCAACCACTGCTGCCAGGCTTCCTCAGGAATATTGTCTCTTTCAACTTTACTGTAAAGTAACTTAACTGGTTCATTGGTTCTTGCTTCTTCCAACCACAAAAAGAAAATAAATGACAAGCATCCATTGCCAGTACTGCAGTCTACTAACCATTGCCAGTACTACAGTCTACTAAAGCACCTCGACTGTAGATGTGACTCTGTTGTGGACATATCTTGCTCTTCCAGAACATTCAGCATTTTCTTTGGCTCCTCCCTGTCATGACTTTGATGTTAAGATAACATCCTCTTTAACTGCTAAAGTGCCCTTGTTGGGCAAGTGGGGAAACCCTCTTGTCCGTCTTGGAGGAAGGAGTAGGGAGTGCCTCTTTATTTACCCAGACTGGGGTGCCTGCCCCCTAGGTAGGTTTTGCCTTTCAAAAGTAGATGTTCTTTGTGTTTTGCTGTTGCAAGTCTTGACTTGTGAGATTTCCTGCCATGAAAGCCCTTGGCCAGCCCAACTATCAGAGAAAATTCTTTCCTCCTCCTAAAGCTGGCAGGTGCCCTAACAGACATCCGTATGCTTGGGTGTATAGTTAGCCAGCTACATTATGAAGTCAGTCTTTTCTTGCCATCAGAGCATGAAGCAGTGTTTCAGTGTGTTGGTCAGTCTATGCAAGAGAGAAGTTGTCAGAAAGATAAGTAACTCGTTGGGGAGCTCCTTTCTTTTGCTTTAAGCTCATGTTAGATAAAGTAAAGAATCGTCTCCACTGTGCTAAGCAAATCCAACAGAGACTTCCACTTGCTTCGTCACCTGTTTAGGCCTGGGTCACGATGTCCCTAGTTGCTGCTTTTCTGTCTGCTTTAACTCTAGGACCATCAGACATAAGGTTGAGAGTTTAGCTAGGTTCCTAAGTCTTGAATCTCCTCATCAGCGTCCAATGGCATCTGCCAGTTATTCAGAGGTTGAGCAGCCTAGGCATAAGAGGGAGAAGAGAAAAGTCTCAAGCACAGGTCCTCTGATGACAACCTTTCTCAGTCTGTTTCTCCTTCTAGGCTTGTGATTGTTGATGGCGAGGCAGTTTCGCAGCCCCCTTCTCTGTCTGAGGTGGTGGCGCAGGCTTCTGTGTGAACCATTTGGAATCTGACATGCCATCAGGTCCTTCTACTTTGGCACAGGCCTTTGCTTTTCAGCTTGTCGGTTGTGTCCGGGGCCACTGTGCAGGCCTTGATTTCTGAAAAGTGCTCCCTTCCCAGTGATGTTCTTTTGCACCTTCGGCCTACACCAGTTCATCTTTCTTCCAGAGAGATAGACATCATTATATTGGACGTCCTAGGTTTATGGTCATAGCGACTCCTAAGACAAGTACTGCTGCAGGGCCTTTGCCTAGGCCTACTGGTTCCCTTTCACAGGGATACCAACAGGACTTAAGCTAGCTGAAGACCTGATCTCCATAGTTTGGTCTAGAACAAGCACCTAGGGATGCTTCCCCAGGTAAAAGGAAAAGGGATTCTACTTCAGAAACTTTCCCAGATAATTTGAATCCAATGAGGATTTGGACCTAGAGAGGTCTGGTGCTGAAGAAGGATCCTCCCTCAATTCTTTTGAGGATTGCAAGGAGAACCTGGCCTCTGCCTCTTTCCCAGAGGGTATCACCTTTGGAGAGACCCTCTGCATGCTATGAGGGAATATTTCCAGTGGGAAGCACAGGAATACCCTTCTTCAAAAAGAGAATTAGGGAGTTCTTGGATCTGCCAGAGCACAAACCTCTTGGTATTCCTCTAATTTTAGAGGTGGTTAAGGATGTCTTCCAGGATTCCTCCTGGAATCCTGACTCTCTTTCCCCAGCCCCTCGTAAGCCAGACAGGTTTTATAGGGTACAGGACTCCCATGGGATACCTTTTTAAAAATCCATCTGCTGATCCAGAGGTCACCCCTGGACCCAAAGGGGCTAGATCCAGTTCCTTTAGAAATCCTTGTACTTATGGACAAAGGGGAAACAATACTTAATTCTCTGGATGTGCATACGCAGCTCCACTACTGTCTTCCCAGAAGAGCTTTGAGGAAAGTCTGTCAGATCACACTCTACTAGGGCTACTGCAACTGCTGCTGCCTTCTTGAAAGGGGTCCCTACTAAAGACATCCTGGAAGCTGCCACCTGGTCATTTGTGCATGCCTTCACCAAACAGTGCCACTTGGTAGCCTTTTCTAGGTCCAGAGCCATAGCTGGCCTTAGGCATAGGCCAACTAGGTGGCTGCCTAGGGCGCCGCTTTAGTAGGGGCACTTTTCCAGTATTTATTTGGTGTAGGTAGACCAGGATGGAGGCACTGGGTGGTGTGGTGGGGGTGCCATGATGCCCTTTTGCCTAGTGCACCAGTTGACCTAAGGCCGCTCCTGTTCAGAGCAGGATCCACCACTGCCATCCTGCAGGGCATCCTCTCCTTTCCCTAATCTCCTTCCTCCTCTTTTTCGTCTTTGGGAATCTTCCAACAGGTCAGGACTGCAGCAGTCAAGCATGAAGAACATAGTTCATTTGTGTGCATTTACCATAAATGTAGATATTTGAGTGTGTTCACTGTTGCAGTCTTCTTTACCTCCCTCCTTCCCCCTTAGCATGTCAGGTAGTTTACTTTTAATCCCTTTTCTAGCCAAGGGAACACTCTTTGGCCTCTCTTCTTGTAGGGGTTCTCTTCTTAAATTCTATACTGCTCACTTGGAGCTCCTGCCTGTTAAGGGGCAGGAAAAATCTGATTTCATGATGTAGGCTGGCTCCCCATATACCCAAGCATATTGATGTCTGTAAGGGTGTCCGCCAACCTTAGGAGGAGGAAAGATTTTTTTCTGGTAGTCGGGCCCTTAGCCTTAGGAGGAGGAAATAATTTTTTTCTGGTAGTCAGGCCAGCCAGGGGCGTTCATTGCAGGAAATCTTATAGGTCAGGACTGCAACAGTGAGTACACTCTTAACATCTACATTTGTGGTAAGTGTACACAACTGTACCTTCCTCATCAGAATTTCCTGCAAAAAAAAAAAAGAGGTGTATGATAATATAAACATGCTTATAAATAGATCCATGCTTGAGTCCTATGTCCCCAAAGCCTGGAAAAAGGCCTTCATTCTCCCCCTCCATAAAGGTGGCAATAACGATGATATCAGTAACTTCTGACCCACTGCAATTCTTTCTCCAATCTCCCAAATGTTAGAAAAATGCATCAGTAGTAAACCTCTCTGCTACCTTCTATTCAACCAGATAGGTTCATAGGTTGGTACTAGGCTATCTGCCCTGGGGCCTATACAAGCCTAGCCATAACAATTCCCTGGATATTTCTTCCCACCGTATTTACTTCCCTGGACCCCTGTCTAGCAGGGCGACTGACATGATCCCCGGGTTGCATTTCCTATCTCTCCTTCACAACATGGCTTCAGGCCAGATCATAGCACCACCACTGCCCTTTTTTCCTTTATGCGTACCATAAATAGAGCCTGTAATGATGGCAACATTGTCTTCACCCTCTTCCATGACCGATCCAAAGCCTTTGACACAGTTTCTCGCCCTCTACTCCTCACCCAACCCACTAAGATTGATCTTTCCCCATACTCTAAGTTGGTTCTCTAGTTATCTAAATGAAATGCAATAGGCTGTTAGATAGCAAAACTCCATTTCTCCCTTCCTAAACACCTCAACCGGCATATGCCAAGGGTCCATACTTGGACCAGTCGTATTCAGCATTTCCATTAACAATTTCCAGTCATCACTATCTCAGCTATCATTCATTCAGTACGGAGACTACTCTATTGTCTGCTCTGCCAACTCTATCACAGACTTATTAATACTAACCCAGAAGGCCTTTTCCTCCACTGAAACCTGGATGCACAATAACCACCTAGCCCTGAACCCTAAAAAATCCAAAATCATACTTTTCTCCAGTAAAAAAAAAAAAAACCCATAAAAAGACCGAGTTTACCATATTCTCTTTCAGTAAATCATTAATAGAAGTTATCAGCGACACTATTGATTAACACACAAAATTCGATCTACATATGCAACATATTAGTAAAACTCATTTCAAACTTGGAACCTTTTATAGGCATAATCACCTCCTAAGCCATACCACAAGAATAACCCTAACTACAACATACCTCTTACCTCTATGATGCTCCTCTACTTAGTAATATCCAGAGCTCCTCTATACTCAAACTAGAGACATGCCACAATAAAATCGCTAAATTTGCAACCAACTCCAAATACTCCACCCATCACTGCACTGCCTTCAAATCACTGAAATGGCTAGAACTACCAAACTACCTCTCCTACTTGCAACATTCAACTACCTCCCAAACAGACCCCTTGGATCAGTAGACCAGAAGCTCTTACAGGTCCACAAACCTAACCTCCCATCAGGCCAGCTTCTTTACTCATGCTCAGTAGCCAAGAGCTGGAATGCTCTACCTCTCCTCTGTCTGTTAGAACAACTCAAAGGCCTTCCCATTTCAAAATCTCACTGCGTAATCATATTTCTTCAAGCTGGAAGTGTAGTTGCACCAAACCTCCCTATAATATGCATCACTCCCTGTTTACTCAACTTCAACAGAGTTCACAGACACAGTAAGCTATGGAGATACTTACCTCCTGCTCTTTGCTTAAGATTGCACTAATTGTTGGTATCATACATCTGTTTTGGTTTTCTTAACAACTTGTAAATACTTATTGCTTGTAATTTCTTTGTAACTTCTCTGTAATGTCCATTGTAATTTCTCTGAATTTCAACCTTGTAATCTTTAACTGATATATTTTTGTGGAGCTTTTCTCCCCGGGCCTCCACTGAAAATGGGTACTTTTGGCCTAGTGGATTTTCCCGATAAACAAAAAAGCAAATAAGTAAAGAAAATACATGTCTTCTGTCTTAGTTACTTTGGACAGGAGTGATTTATTGGGCTTGGTTCAGGCTGTTGACCCTTTGTCATTGGTTATCATTTTATCACTGCTGCAGTAGCCTTCCACCCAGTCTGATTAAGCTCTGGGAGTTATTGCTGATTGTAAGAATTCTGCAGCAGTGATCTAATGACCATAGTATAGTTGTGTAGGTAACTTGCCATAATGGTAGATGTCAGAGTGCATCACTGTTTCAGCTTTTATATCCTCCCTGCACCCCTTCTAGGGGATATTCATTT